>NW_026067944.1:28139242-28197446 GCF_014885135.2 Alexandromys fortis
AAATAAATAAACTGAAAACTTTTAGAAAGAAGGTGGAGTCAAAGAAACTCCATGTAGCTGCCCAAGAAGAAGGACGCTGGATCCTTTCCAGTAAGTCACAACATTGTGGTGATACAGATTAAGAGAAATGGGTTAATTTAAGATGTAAGAGCTAACAAGAAATATGCCTGAGCTATTGGCCAAATGGTGTTGTAATTAATATTGGTTTTGTGTGATTATTCAAATCTGGACCACTAGGAAACAAAGCAGTCTCCGTTCACAGAACAGAGACCAGCTCAGCTGTAGCGGCTCTCAGGAAAGGAGCAGGATTGCTATGTCCTGCGGGAAGACTATCTCCCACTTCACCCCAGCTCCAGTTTCAGGTAGCCTGGCTTCCCAACAAATCAAGACACCTTTTCCTTCAGGGCCAAACTGTTCTATTGCAGTTCTAGCCTCCAGAGCTCTTCAAATGTGGCTCTACATAGCCTGGTTCTCGATAATTCAGGACATCTTTCCTCTAGAACTGAGCTGTTCTATCGTAGATCCAGCCTCCAGAGCTGGACTATTGTGGCTCTACCTCTCTGGAGTTGTCCTATTGTGACTCTAATATAGCCTGGCTTCCCAATAAGTCAGGGTATCTTTGCAGCTCTAAAACTGCAACACTCACACTCTCCTACATTGAGAGCACTCAAACCATTCCAAACTAAATTATAAGGAAACAAGTAGTTCTATCACTTTGGAGGAAAGAGGATTGTGGTAAAGATAAAACAAGTTGTAAGGGGAGGAACTGAAGAGACAGATGGCTCAGCGATTAAGAGCACAACTGCTCTAGCAGAAAACCTGAGGTCAGTTCCCAGTACCCATGACAGATAGCTCACAACCACCTATCACTCTAACTTAGGGGAAATCTGATACATCTTACCTCCATAGGCACCTGTGCTCACATTCATGTCCCCACACATACACACACACTTGATTCTACTGGACCTATTGGTTTCGTGGGAGCCTAGGCAGTTTCGTGGATGCTCACCTTACTAGACCTGGATGGAGGTGGGTGGTCCTTGGACTTCCCACAGGGCAGAGAACCCTGACTGCTTTTTGGGCTGACGAGGGAGGGGGACCTGATTGGGGGAGGGGGAGGGAAAGGGGAGGCGGCGGTGGGGAAGAGACAGAAATCTTTAATAAATAAATAAATAAATTTAAAAAAAAACTAAAAAATGATGAAACATGTCAGTTATTGCCTCGTGCCCAATGTTTATAGCTTTGTCTTCAACATTAGTAAGCATAAGTTATTTGAATGCCCTGTTTTCATGAAAATAATACAAAACTGTCTATAAAACAAAATAAATAAATATAAAACAAAAAGAAATTTTTTAAAAGCAGAGATAGGGTGCTGTTTGTTGTTTTTTAATGATTCTCCATTCTTGTACAGGGGTTTGGCCACCACTCTATTTAGTCCCCCTTCTCAGACTGACAAGGTCATTCATCCACAAGTACACATGCAAGCAGATCTGTGCGACTGACAGGAGTAGGACCAGAGGTTGGGAAACGCAAGGTGTTATAGATGCTTTGGGTCCGACAGTGGAGTTTTTATAACTTCCCCACTCAGTAAAAAATAATGGACAGCTCTCTGATAAATGTGTGCTAGGTTGGACATTTGTCCTATTGGTGCAGCCTTTAGCAGAGCTCCACAGGAACAAAGAAATCACAATAGTACCCACAAATTCAAAGTCCTCCATCTTTAATATGAAAGCCTATATCAGAAGCCCATAAGAATTCATGTCCTGTGACTCAATTTTTGTTTTTATGGATCAGATCAAGCAAATACTCTTATTATTTTGGGGGTTGAACAACCATTTCATGGGGTCACCTAAGACCCACATAAAACATAGGTATTTACATACAGTGATTCATAAAAGTAGCAAATGTGCCACTATGAAATAGCAACAAAAATAGTTTTATGGTTTGGGGTCACCACAACATGAGGAACTGTATTAAAGGGTCACAGCATTAAGAAGGCTGAGAACCACTGCTCTGAACTGTGAGTCAAAAAAAAAAAAATCAAAACACAAAATACAAAGAAACAATCCAAAACTCAAAAAACCCTCCCCTTCCCTTCCCTCCCAACTTGCTTCTGCCAGGTATTCTATCACAGCAAAAAAAAAAAAAAAAGTAACATGTATATGCACACACATACACACAAATACACATAAGTATACACATATGCACACAAATACACACACAAACATGCACATCACACACATATACATACATATACAGTTACACACACACCACATGACTGGCAAAGACAGTACTGCAGACCCACTTTATTAAGGCTAGATCTATAAATGTCAACATCACTCAATTTGGGATGGTAAATTGTGAATTTATACCTTTTTGTTAAATATTTTTTATCTTCTTAAAACAAAAAGAATTGTTTGAGTAGCTAAACAACAAAACTCTTTTAAAATTCTTTGGAGAAATCTAGAATGTAGCTCTCTTGAGCAAGTGCTTCCCTGAGATAAGCAAAGCAAGCTTGGGAAGTGGAGGCCAGAGAGTCTAAAGTTCAAGGTCATCCTTGGATAAGTAGCAAGTTCAAGGTCAGCCTCTTGTAAAGGAGACCATATCTCAAAAAAGGAAATTATCTTAGAAAACTACTGTATGGTTCCACATCTTTGTCTTCTGCACTTTGCCATTAATTGCCAACAGCATTTCTTCCCATCTAAAGATATTGGAATTCCCTGAAATGTTTGTAGAATGGTACCATCTGGGATAAAATTCTTCCTGTGATTACCAACCATTGCACACACACTTAGAAGAAAACAAACCAGGCAACCAACCTGCTGGAAAATACACATTGAAAATGTCCTGGGTGCCTTAATATAGCTATAGTCTTGTCCACATTCCTGGTGACTGTGATTTTTTTTTGTTAGATGAAACAAAGTTACAGTTCTGCAGAGATGGCTATATGGAAGCCATGGGTGTGGTAAGCAGCTTTAACCATGTAGGGAATAAAGTTAAGCGAGAGTCCCATTTGAAATTAAAGAAGCCCACATTTATATTACTATCCTCATTAACTGGCATTTCACTAGAAAGGTCACCAATTAAGTTATTTTTATAGTCAGGTGAATAGAAGCTATGTTTCCATGACAACAGATGGTACATAACAAGATTTTTGAAAAGGTTAATGGAACTTGTGGTGAGCTTAATAATGATGCATGGAAAACATTCATGCAGCTTTTTTTTTTATTATTGCATGGGCTTTCACAGGGCTGGCCATTGTTGAGAACAATGCTTAATTATTTATTTTGAGATTTCCAAGTGCCTATATGGTCAGATATTTAGAGAGGGGTTTAGGTATCCTGTTCTCATTTGTTTGATGGCTTGAACAGAGGGAGAATAACTGTAGAAGCTCATCTGGCCAGGGGAAGTGCAGGGTTAGTCAGGCCAGTACATGCAAGCTCTACCCTCATCCTCCTCTGCCCGCCACCATGTGAATTAAATGATGTGCTAAAAAAAAAAAAAAAAGGATCTGGACTGCTGAGCCAGGTACAGAATGTCACACATGCTGGAGGGTCAAGTAGGAGTATGGCTATGGAGCTGACAAGCTCTATATTATCACAGTCCTTTATGATCAAAGAGGTACACCATTGGGGAACACTGTTGACTCAAATCATGCAGCTTGGTCTAAAGAACTCATTTCCTGCAGAGAAGGCCAAGGTTGTGTTGTGAATGGGACACTGGTTCTCATACCTTATTGTCTTACCCTTAGAAGGGATACCTGCCCTTGCCGAAGATTTTTGGACTTTTCTTCAATCTAGTTTAAATGTTCAAAGTAATGTAAAGTAGATATCATAATGTAAACAAGTATCCTGCTCTATAATTCAGAGTACACATTTCTGTGTCCTCAATGGTCCATGGCTTCATCACCCTGACTTCATGTGTGATGTGTTAAGTGAATGATTTTATATCAAAGTGCAGACTAAGTTTCCTTCATGTCTCCAAGATTACTGTCAGACTCCAGTGTGTCTTTCTCACTTTTAAAATTCTATTAAGAAGCCAGGACTTTATGAGGAAAAATGTAAGCAGATAACCATTTGAAATTTGAAAATTCCAATTCTAGCAAATAGGTGAAAACCAATAAACAGTGTATATTAACATGATTTTTCAAAAACCCCTATAATTCCTTGCAATGGATTTGAAGGCAAACATTCAGAATGTATAAAGAATTTCTATGCCAAAAGTCGTAGCAATGTTGATCTGAAGTATAGCTTTGAAGGGGGCTGGTGAAAGCACTGATCTTATTGGGGAAAAAAGTGAGGTAAAAGAAAATTCCTGAAGTAGTAGGTAGCTTCCTGGTAAGTCTATGAGAGATGGATACAATTTAAGAATGACCTTTCCAATATTTTCTGATGGCTGATGCTCTAGTGAGATAATTATTATGACTGTGCTCCAAGAACTTGTTTCGATGTCTTTTGCACAAACGTCATCAATTCACAGTGAAGTCAAACATTCAATTTGTCTTAATATGTGGTGTGATGGTTTATGGTCTTTTTCTTTGCAGTAGTTTCTCCCAATGGAAATTTCACTTAGTGTCAGTAACCAAGTAAAGATCTCCTTTGGCTCACATAGGACTCAGGCTCCACGGGGCATTAGGTTTCTCTGAAGCATTAAGTTGCTGTATGAAACTGATCAGAGTTGCCAAAGTGTGGGTTGTATCACTTGAGATGATTTTATTTAAATCCACACACATTACCACTTTTAGATCTTGTTGTCTTAGTTTTCTCCTCCAGCTTAGAAATTCTGTATGTAGATAAACAGAGGGAGCAGAAAGGAATTTTTTGGCCATGTCTGACCTCGAAAGAACCTTTCGGCTATTGTAGGACATGACCACTCATGAATTTGCATCAGGTAACAGGTAGAAAATAAAAACTAGAAAGAAATTTGAAAATGACTAATATGAATCTAATAAAGTTTACACACTCTTTTTTATTATCTCCCTCCCACCCTCCCTTTCCCATCCTTCCTTCATTTCTTCCCTCCTTCCCTCCCTCTCTCCCTTTTGTTCTTTCTTTCCCAGAAATTCACTTCTCTTTGCCTCCCCAGTACTGAAACTACAAGGAGGCCCCTTTTTGCTTGTCTTTCTTTAAAATGAGTGTGGGGAGACAAACTTGAGTCCTTGTGCTTAGTAGCAAGGACTTTATGGCCTCAAACCCCTCCCCATAAAGTATGTCTTTCCTTTCATGTCAGCATCAGCTGGTGCAATGGTTATAACTATTTACCTGCCCTTGTGAGGATAGACATTTATAATCTGGAGGGGGGGATAGAACAGACTGTCTCAAAATTCATTGTAAAACAAATCATTTAAACAAAAGCTTTTGCGTTTTGGAGAGATATGGGCATCTCTATATTGAACTTAGTGAAACGCTGAGCACTTTCCATCCAATAAATCAAACTTTTGAATCATAAATGTACTTGAAATTACTGTAGTAAGAGCAAGCCTTAGCTCTTATATGGACTGAACTTCATGCCTCTCCCACAAATTCCTGTGTTAAAGTGTAACTTCTATTTCCTCAGAAAATGATGTGACTTGGTAATAGTCTTCACAATCTAGTCAGAATGAGGTCATTAGCGTAAGACCAATGCAATATGACCAGCATCATAAAGAGAAAAATTTGGATACTGAGACTTGCATAGAGGGAAGATGTGAAGACATACAGGGAAAGGATAGCTATCTAGAATAAGCCATGGTGAGGAGCCTACAACCCACCACTTTAACTGGCCCCGGAAAGAATCAGCACTGCCAACATCTTGATTTCAGACCTCTAGTTTTCACTACTGTGAGATGATCAATGTCTGTTGCTTAAGTGACACCGACTGTGGTTCTTTGTCACAGCATTCCTAGCAAGCTTGTGCAGTACCCAACTGTCTCATCAGGATGGCCGTCATTGGTCCTGGCTAGGTGCTTCCCTCATCAGGGCTACAGGTGGCAGTGTAGGAGCTCAGGGAACAGATGACCTATAAGAGTCCAATACGTTGAAACAAAGCGACCAAAGGGACGTGGAAAAAAAAAAAAAAAAACACAGAGACACCAAACTTGATTACTCTCATGATTTATTAATATTCAGATTGAAAAAGGAGCCTCACAGCCTCAAGTTACGCTAATTGGCACATTTGCTTTATTTATTTACTTTTAAAACAAACCGGGTTTTTTAATTTTTTTAATCCTTTTTGTTCATTCCATCACATTGAAAATGAGGAAACAGAAGTGGTTTTGAATTCACTTAATATTTTGGACTCCTCAGAACGGAACATTGCACACACACACACTTTGAACAGAGAGAGAATAGAGAGGAAAGTGGACTCCCACAGGGCCACACGCACCAGATCAAAAAACTGGGGTACAGTGCAAGAATTTCCCAAGATGACTGCATCATCATCACCAAAAACTCGCCATAACAACACCAAGAAACAAAATGTTTAAGCCACACTGTTGGACTTGGGATCTTTCCTGCTTTTTTTCTTTTTTTAAATGTTTGCCACACAGAGAGAGGGGGCTAGTAGGTGGGAGAGGACAGGCTCACGCTCGTGAGCGGGACAGGAGAGGAAACTTCAGAGCGGAGCAGAGAAAGGGTGGGAGAGACAGGGTTCAGGTGGGGGCAACATGGAAAGCCATTTCTTAAAGTTCAGGCATGTTCTTGGTCAGCCTCGGGGTCTTCTTTACCCTCATCCTGTCGGGCACTTTCCTTAGGTTTGGCTTCATCTACAGCTTCTGAGGAAGAAGACAAGATGTGGGGAGAGAGAGGAAGGTTAGAATTTTGTCTCATGAATCCGCTCAGTGATACAATGCATTTCTTCTTTTCAAGTCATTACATAAAAGCTTGTGATAAAGTAGTGATTAATATCCCAGTAATCCAATTTCCCAGACCAGAATCTTTTATTCTAGGAGGTTGCTTAGCAATACATAAGGAAGTGAAGAACAAGTTGTCACTCAGTAGAATCTACATTTCTTTCCTGTGTGCACATGCGTGTGTGTGTGTGTGTGTGTGTGTGTGTGTGTGTGTGTGTGTGTGTGTGGTTAAGGCCAGAAAACTACTTGCAGGAAGGACGTTTTCTCCTCCCACTGTGCAGGTCCCTGGGATTGAACTCAAGTTACCCGACTTGGTGATGGGCACCTTCACCCACTGACCCATATCGCCAGCCCATCACTGTGGTTTTTAACCTTGTAGCCTCACAATCGAGGCACCAGCAATAACCTGTTTTCGGTTGCTTAGTGTCAGAATAATTGTGGCAGGTAATTCATTTGGCTCATTGAGTGTCTGTTTCAGTTTATCTTACCATTTGTTTCTAGTAATGTGAAATTTGGGAAGTAAAATGCATATATTTTAAACCCCGGGGTGGAACGGGGGGGGGGGGCACTAAGAGCTGCAGTTTGATTAGGAGGAAGAAAATTTCCTTGGGAGGATGGAGTTGGTTTTCTCCTTTGTGGCCTTCTCTTCCCAATACAGGGAGAACCCAAAAATTCCCTACACTGTAACACCTATCTTATGACCACAAAGAAATAATCTCTATATTAAATATGGTAGAACAGAAAGAAAATTTATCGTTACATGGGGTATACAACACTTGAACAACTATCCATCATCCTTTTCATTGAAGGAGATAAACAACCAACCACGTTAAGACACAGTAATGGGTTACAGTCTCTCTCTTTTTTTAATATTTATTTATTTATTATGTATACAATATTCTGTGTTTGTGTGTGTCTGCAGGCCAGAAGAGGGCACCAGACCTCATTACAGATGGTTGTGAGCCACCATGGGGTTTCTGGGAATTGAACTCATGACGTTTGGAAGAGCAGGGAATGCTCTTAACCACTGAGCCATCTCTCCAGCCATGGGTTACAGTCTCTTACAACTGAGCACATTCCAAGGGAATTCACAGACCCATGAAGGGAATATTGCTTTGCTTAACAAGGTAGATTTATGTCTTTACGAAGGTTAATCCTACCAACTCCAAAGCTTTACCTTGATAATTGTCAACTGATTTTTTAAGCTAAAAGACATTTTACTAATATGCCAGTCTGCCTAAGTAAAATCCATTGTCCATAAAATTACTTGGTACCAACTAAGGACATATCTTATGCCCCATACCACAACCATCCCTAAGTCAAGTGATTTTTCACAGAGGTCTTATAGACTCAGCAAACAGCTTTATCTATGGCTATAATAGATGATAGCAGAAGACAAAAAGCAAAATAAGCTGGGGACAGGCAGACATAAAGAGCTCTGTCTTTTCCCTATGGAGTTTTAAAATATGCCTAATCCTTCCAGTCACGAATTGTGAGAACACGTGCAAGACAGCACCTATTAGGGGTGCCCACTCAAGTCCACAAGTTCAGATATGCACTAGTGGATGGTCACGGAGGTGTCCACTGCTTAGCAAGAACTGAAGCCAGGCTCCCAGAATGAAAACAGCTGTTCAACACAAAGTACCCTCTTTACACAGATTTTAGCCTCAGGGAATGACTCTTATCAAACAGGGGACTATGAAAACTCTTCAAAGTCACAGTTCACATGTGCCACTCATGAATCAGTTTTATAAGCCAACCTAAGGACAGGAGCTCCAAGCCTACTGTGCTAACATTTGTTTTCTCCGCACTCCCTGGTGTTAAAGATATCTATGCTCTTTAAAATGCAGCTTTTATCATTGCTTTCCTCTCTTAATACCTACTCGCTTCCACTTTTCCTTAGACAGATAAACTGGAGCCAGTGGGATATTATTAGCCTGGCAGATTTTTATTTAATTAGAAGGCAATGTATAACAGATACATTTTAAGGAGACTGAACAAGCAGTGTTAAATAAAGTGGATTACTGTTGAAAGGAGATGCTGAGGTTAGCGAAATGGATCCCACTAAGGAGGCCATTAGAAGAATTATAAAAATGTATGTGTCTTTCAAGTCACTCACACGTAGACTGGCATTCTCTCAAAGCTGAATATTTATATTTAAATAAGGCCACCGCTATCAACATACCTTTGGAATTTCTTCTTTGTAAATATATCTAAAAAATGTCCCTGAAAATGTTCATGGTTTCTATAATCGAGCCATTCCCATCTGGTAGTTAATATAAGCAGCTATAGAATAATATCACCTTATAATGGCTCACTATACTTGAAACTTTAAAGTCCCCCTGGCTTGGTAGGACTCACCATTTGGTGCAAGATACGTCTGCAACACAGTGGTTACTCAGAAAGCGCCTTCAACCAGACTGCTTTCAAAGAGACAACTATTAACTTTTGAAAAACATTGTCTCAATCCAAGCTATTGGGAAAAAATGAACTCAGTCTTGTCAAAGACTATTGTATGTGCCAGTATTCCTCAAGGATTGTGAGCTCTTGGTACAATCCTGAAGAAAAGATTACAATGACTTAGGTCACAGAAGCCTTTGTGTAGCAATCTAGAACTCTTGTAGAGGTGTCATTTTTCAAGCCTTTGGATATTAAGAGTATGCCAAAAGTGGTTTAATATCTTTATTGGTTCCATGAAGCAATTTTAGAGCTCTTTTAAAACTACAGAAGCAAGATTCAAATAACCCAGCAGCGTACGGAAGGGTCAGATGATGAAGCAGGAGAACACTTCAAATCTCTCGTACCGAAATAAAGCTTTCAGAACTATGATATATATGGTTTGAGGGAAATTAGGAAACTCAAGAGAAAGGAGGTTGTATGGTGGGTGGAATGAGGAGGGTTTTGTGCTTGTGGAATATAAAGGAAGGAACTTCTAAGAGAATAAACAGAAATCTGAAAAGCAGTGGCGCTTCTGTTCTGTGTTGGGTGGAATCAGGTTAGCCCTTCAATTCTAACAATTCCTCCTGGCGTTCTTTGCAAAGATGACAACTTATAAAAAGCTTCTTATTTTGACACAAAGTCCTTTTGATAGTGCTCTGCTAAGGCTGCTTTGAGGCCTACAAATTTTCCATTGATGCTTCAAATTATTTTATATATATAATTGTTTTATATATATAATTATATATATATATAATTGTTATTTTCTTAACTGATGTGATACACATCTGCAGTGTGGTAAATATTCTGCACTGGAGAGACTGTGAAAACAGCAATAAATATCTGATCCAAATCGAAATCTGTCATCACATTGATTTAACACAGACATATTCGTAGCTACAAAGCATGATCAATGAAGAGGACCTTTAACATAACAACTTAGATATAAACTCCTTAGGGACAAAGATATCAACTTTTGTTCTATTTTGAATCCCTGATGTTCAGCACAGAGCTAATACAAGGAAAGTCCTGAATAAGTTTTGAGTGAAATAATGACTAAGTATCTCTATTTCATAAATGAGGAAATTGAAGCACAGAAAAAGATGTTCCTTAACTCATGAACTAGAGCTTGGGTCGTCTACCTGTTTTGTATCAGAGGAACAAGCTTGAGCAGCAGAAGTCAGGAGAATACCTACTTTACCAACTGAGCACTAGAAAACCAGTGGCTACAGAATAGAAGCTTTTTGTTCCCTATAAAACTAAGATTTTTTTTTAAGACTCCTCAACATAAACACCAGAAAATGGCAGTTGATGAGATTCAACTGAAATGTCAGTCATTTAGCTGAAGCTTAATTCAGAGGAATACATAAAATTAATTCTATGTATATCTTATTTTGTTTGAAACATGTGTGACTTTTCTGTCTGAACATTTAGCAGAAAGGTCATTTTTGTTTGAGGTGATGAGCTGATTGCTTCATGAAAGCAATATGTACCAATTCAGGGCGTTCAGTGAAGTTTTGATAAGTCCCCAAGAAAATACACAAAAGAAAGGAAGGAAGGAAGGAAGGAAGGAAGGAAGGAAGGAAGGAAGGAAGGAAGGAAGGAAGGAAGGAGGGAGGGAACAGAAAGAAAGAAGGAAAGAAAGAAAGAAAGAAAGAAAGAAAGAAAGAGAGAGAGAGAGGGGGGAGGGAGGGGGGGGGGGGGGAGGGAGGCAAGCTTGGACGGAAAAACCACTGGAAAGTGCCAGTCTCCCTGTGTCTAACTATTACAAAGTGAAGCCAGCTAGGATGAAGAACCCAAAACATGACCAAAGAAAACCCTACCTACAAATGAAAGAAACCAGAGTCAGATGTGGGGGTATGGTTGTTCTAAAAGCATCCACTTTTATAGGCACTAAGTGCATCCTGTGAAGGATTTTAAGATCAAAGGGAAGGAAACTTGTTAGGATATCTGTGATTTAGAGTAGGTCCATTTGAACCTGCACGCAGAAAAGAATGTCTCTGTGTAATTAACGGGGTTTCATCCACACTGATGCCAGCCATAAACAAGTCTTACAGACAATACACGACACTGGCCATACAGCTGTAGATTTACAGTTTGGTGTTTCTTCGGCCTCAATGCCTGGATGTAGATGTAAATTATAGAGTCCTGGCCCTTTGTGTAAAGGATTTTGCTTCAACAAATACTTCTATGCTGTCATCAATGCTCAGAACAGTTCTAAGTAGATTTGTATTGTTCCACTTCCATCCATGCTGCTATTATAACCACCTTATGTTACATCTGGGGAATCTGAGGCAAAAGATTATATAATGTATATAAAGGTGTATTCATGGGTGGTAAGCGGCAGCTTGCTTCAGCCTGTCACAGAGCCTGTTTAAGCCTCCTGCTTGATATCACATCCTCTGCTCTCTTTTTAGCCCAGTCAGGATGGATGGACTCAGTGGGAACCATAACACAAGTCCATAGTTGCACAGTCTCAGTATCAATACAATCTAGAAGTTGGACTTGCTAAAAATGGCTCAAAATGGTGGGAAGAGCCCTCATTAGTGTTTGGTAATCTGAAAGCTGGCCTTGGCACATTCTGGTGCTAATTATGTAATTTGTAAATTTTAGAGATGAGTTAATATGTAATCTTTGGTATTTTGAGCAAAAAAAAAAACTTTGATCATGGTGGAGAGTGTGAAAGACATGAATGGCTGAGGCCAGCTGGTCACTCCAATTACCACAGCCCAATTAGCATAAATAACTACATTCCTCATGCAGAGCATCACTCTCCCTCTGTGACAGTCGTTCCTTAACAGGCTGGAGAAGCTAAAGGATTAAGATATTATAGGAAAAAGAACCATGGCACTATGGTCTAAATTTCTGTATTCCTTCAAATTTGTATGTGAAGATCTTTTGATCCTTGGTGTTAATAATAAGAGGTGGAGTATTTAGCCAACAATTAGACGGTTAGGATGGAGCACATGGGATTGTGATTTGGCAAAAGGTTCTTAAAAGATGGACCATTGAGCACTGACCAGTTCCTGCTGCCTCATGAAGAAACCATGAGGAAAAAACACAGTGAGGATGTTAGGTCTTTAAGACATCAGGCCCTCAACTGACAAAGAGGATTAGTTGTAAGCTTCCGGCTGCCAAAGCAGTCAGAAGTAGACTTCTGTTTATTAAAAGCCAACCAATTTCAGTATTTTTTTTTTAATCAGGCAATGCGTGTGTGTGTGTAAAACAAACTATTTTAATATATATGTATGATGTGTTCCCAAGTTGGTCTTCATAACACCAAAATTGGCTCCCCAAATTTGATGCCCTTATGAGGACTGGAGATATGTTTTAGTGGCTTTCATTAAAAAGAAAAAAAGTAATTAGTATTTATGTGGTATAAGGTATGAGATTATGAGAACATTCCAATAATACATGGTCATATGTTCAAGAGTAAATAATTTATCCACAGGAGAAGCTTAAGGTGGGAACTTAAAAACGTTTAATCTACTTTCTATATGCATAATCTAAATCACATAAATGCTACCTAGTTATAAAAAGACTATTGAGACAATTTAGAGAGATGATTTTAATATTTAACAAATAGTTTAACTTGCCTCAGCAGCATTTAACTAGTCTTGGCAAAAACTTGCTTTTCTAGTTTCAAAGATCTCTTAAAAATCATCATGCTTGCAGGAATGTCTTTTAATGTTATCATTTTTATGTGTTAAGTTACAAAGAGAAAGTCAATATCATAGACAATAAAGTCATATATTATTCATGCATCAAAGTTGAAAGACACTTCAAAAGGAAAGAGAAGTGTGCTCCTCCATTCATTAATGTGCCTGATGAAAAAAGCTGAGCTATGTGCCTCTCTGTGAATTAGGATTAGACAGTGAAAATAATGAAGCACGAATCAAAATGTTTGTCTTCCGGGATCGTATATGCTAGTAGCTTTTAGAATGAGGTGTTGCTCATTGGAGAAAGAGTGGTAAAGGAAAGAAAAACTTGGTAGAGTTCACCATCATTTCTCTTGAGTCACTTCTCTTGAACTCGTAAAGTTGAATGCTATTAAAGAATCCCACACATTTAGGGAACTGGAAGGAGCTTCATAGTTTTTTTTCTGCATTATGTGACCCATGACTACCATTCTCTCTATACATCATTCTTTTCCCTGTGTATTAAACCCAGAGCCTTGTACATGCTAGGCATGTGCTCTGTTGGTGAGCTGTACCCTTAACTCCATGGCTACCATATTAAAAAAAAATGAAAGGATCAAAGCCACATTAAAGATCAGTAATATGTAAAATATCTCTGTATGCATTTGCACAGTATAATGGTAGTCATAAATGACAAAGATACAAAAGAGATTTGAGTGACCAGGTTCACCATGATCATTGAAGTTCTACATCAACCTGACTTTCCCGTCCTTGCTGAAAAAGATTCTGGGAGCAGTTCTTGCCTTTGATGGGTTTCATTCATTTCCTCGAAAGGGTGAGAATAGTATGTCTGTGCCTTCCTTCTGTTGAAGAGCAAACACCAGGAGCATATGCAGCAGCGGCTGCTCGCCTGCCCATCCAGGCAGTCTGGTTGCAGAGTCGCTGGAGGGATGGCGGTGTTCCCAGCTGCCGTCGCCCACATGGAGCTCTAATGGCCCTGTTCCTTGGCTCTTCTCCAGGTCCCTCCACAGCCCTACATTACTGAAATTAGGTTGAGTGGATTTCCGAGTAAAACATTACCTCTTGGGACTTGCCCAGCTCTCCCCAGCCTTGTCAACATTGATTAAACAGAATCTGCTATCATCCTGGGGCCATGCCCACAATTACTCTACCAATCACCACTGGGCTGGGGTGCACTTCCCTCTCCCCTTTTCTTCTCATCTTTCTTGAATATTAAGCACCATCGTTAGCACCAAAGCTCGAAGGAAAGCAATAAGCAGTACTTAGCAGCTTCCTCACATAAGGCCCTTTTCTGACTCACAGGGCCTTTCTCTGGAGCTGGACACCAAATGCCAATCTGGAGCCTCGAACGGCTTTTGGTTCACATGGAGACCCATATCTTCCTTTGTCGTCATTGTTTCATATTTTAAATTATATTAAAATGCCAAGCCTGTACACATATTTTGATATTGGGATAATGTTTTAAATTACACCTTCACCCTTGTCCCTTGCTTTCTGAGTCTTTGAAAGAGAAAATAATCCATTAAGCACTTATGTTATTAAAGAGTAACAAATAAGAATTTAATTAAGAAGAAATGTCAAAAGCAGCTGCAATGGGGTTTTAGAAATACCCCAAACATACCATCCACACGTTCTCTACTACCCTACATGGTGTGGGACTAAGCAACTCTATCATTTACCCTGGCTCTTCTACCAACTAGGTATATGAGCTCAAACAAATTAGATTTTTGTCTTTGCTTTAGTTTTCTAATCTAGAAATAGTAATATGGACAATTGTACCTGCCCCATTTCACTGAAAGTTATGTAGAAGTTACGAAAAGATATTTTAGAATACTTCACAAAACATAAAGGGTTCCACGTATTGTCTGTCGAATACTTAACCAACTAGTGGTTTAAGATTTCCTTGACTTTAGTATAACTTATGGATTTTGTAATTCTCACTCTAAGACAGAAAAAAAATAATGTCCCAAAGAAAGAAAAATAACATTTTTTTTCTCTTTACTTTTCTAGATATAATGATACCCCTCATAACACTTCTATATCTCTGGCTAAAAAGAATATGTGTGTTAAGAAGAGCTATACACAAAAAAGCAGACACTTATACAAGGAAGATTACCAAGAGAAGAGTATGCTTGCTGTAGGGACTGGTAGGGAATACAGTCTTTCTAGTCCACAAAAGAAAAGCTAGTATTTTTATTTAAAAGGAAAGTAGACCCAAAGATTAAAGACAAAAGTCAAAGAAGGATAGGTCAACTTGCTTTATGAACTTCTTAAATTTTATCTATTCAATTAGCCTACACAATCAGCAAAAATTAATAGCCCATCTCTTCCCATTACTGACAAGCAGAAAGAGCAACACTTAAAACGTACATGACTAGTCTAGTAGCTAGCAGTTTTCTGGCACAAGATGCAATAAATATATAAAATTAAATGATTTTAATTGAATTGTGTGTGTGTGTGTGTGTGTGTGTGTGTGTGTGTGTGGTGCTGGGGTTTGAAACCCAGGACCAGGCAAGCTCTCTATAGCTTAGCTACATTCCTAGTCTGGTTACTTTATTTCTTACTGTGATTAAAATGAAAAAGTCAACTTCAAAGAGTAAAAACAGAAATGCCACACTTAATAGCATTTTCACAGTAGCATAACCATAAGGCTCAGTTATTTCTGCATCTGTCCTCCCAAATCAATTACACACTGAACTGGCAGTCATATATAGTTCTATATGTTCATATAGTCAAATATGTTAGCTCTTTAATATGCCAGAGTAAACTGGCGCTTGACTCCAGTTCTAAGGCATCAGTTCTGTTAGCATGTGAAGGGACAGGAAGAATGTGGAGTCAGCATACAGATAGCATTCATGGCTTCAGTAGCCCAGAAATCCTGTGAAACGTGACATCAGGGATAGAAAGGTAACTTTGATATTGAGTGTCACCCAGTGGCAATTGTACATTTCAGTCTCTGGACTTTGGTTTG
Organism: Alexandromys fortis; assembly: GCF_014885135.2. Lineage (NCBI taxonomy): Eukaryota > Metazoa > Chordata > Mammalia > Rodentia > Cricetidae > Alexandromys > Alexandromys fortis. The sequence goes on from NW_026067944.1 coordinate 28,155,138, forward strand.
ATTCCTTTTTTCCCCCCTGTAGACTTTACTGTAATTCTGAAGATTAAAACTCTCATCTGACAAGACAGGTGAACATGTCCAAGCTTCCTCAGACACTTCTAAAAGCCTAAGTGAGTTCCGTGTTTGGTCTCTCAGCATTGCAGATCCTATTCAGTTTGCTGTAAATCGACTGCAGGTGATCATTGTAATAGTGGCCCAGTTTGTCTTACAACCTTCAAATTTCTTTTTAAAAATAAAGTAACAGGAGAATAACACATGCATGCATACACACTCACTTACATATAACACTTTGATACTCTTTTGAGAAGGAATAAGACACATATCTGGTTTTGATTTTGTAAATAGCTCACTATAGCAAAAAAAAAAAGAGAGAAGAAACCTTTTCAATGTTACTTTATCCCTCATTTGCAATTCAGATGTACTCTCCATCTCTGCATCCTTATCTGTGCCTGTCCAGGGCTTCTGTGCATTGTAACTGATGCTATTTTTGACCCTGTGAAAATTTTACCTTACCATGAGTCTCATCTAACAGTTGCTGCAGGTTTGGCTGGTAACAACCAACACCTGCCTTCTTGACCTATAGATGCTGGGGCCACCTCTATCTCAGGTGCCATAGGGATCATATATTTCTGCATACTTTTGTGCTGTGGTGCAGTCTCAGCTGCAGAGTTCTTTTGATGGATGAGACAAGACCACACTTCCCAGATCTCATCTTTGCCCATCTTCTGCACTACTTTCATTTCCGTATGTCCTATTTCCTTACCTCAAGTATGCCACTAATACTTTAGTTACACAAGAATTCTGTTCTCAAGCACTGGTCCAAAGATACCCTTTTCACCAAGAATGGGTGTGATTGGAAGGTGGAGTAGCTGGTACTTTATTCAATGTATATAGAAAATACTCAAAGTTGAGTCATTTGAATTTATGCTCATCAATTCTCATGACCTAGCTCAACTATGTTTCCCTCTTCTAAACTACTCTAGGGAGAATTAATCATTCTTTATTTCATGTTGAAAATTATTTTCATGTTTAAATTCCTTGCATTATATGCTGATTTGTGGTATCTTTTTAGTCTTCAGTTGATCATAGACTAATGTCTTTTGTTTCTGGGATATATTTACACAAATTTATACTCCAGAAAAGTAAGATTTTTTATTTGATTAGCTGGTGAATCTCAATACTTAAAACATGCCTTAAAGATTAATGTGTGACTGTATTGTCTCCAAGTTCTAGCATCATGGTTAATATCTATGCTCACAAAATACTGCAAATGATAAAAATAGAAGAATATCCATGAATGTTTTTCAAACATAAATAAAACTTTAATAACCTCAAGCAAGAAAAATGTGTATCTATAATTAATATGGGATTACACTCTATGTTTTTAATACCATTGGTTATTAAGAATCTGCTTTGGACCTATGGCAGTGCAGAATAGAACAGGGCAGGAATTCCAAGTAGAGACTGAGGAGAAAAGAAGGTAGAGTCAGAGAGACACCATGTAGCTGCCAAAGGAGAAAGACGCCCGTGCCAGAACCTTACCATTAAACCACGAGCTTTGCGGTAAAATACAAAATAATAAGAATGGGTTGATTTTAGATGTAAGAGTTAGTTAATAAGAATCTTGAGCTAATAGACCAAGCAGTGTTGCAATTAATATATGTTAGTATTTGGGTCTGGGTGGCTGGGAAACAAACAAGCAGCCTCCACCTACATATAAAGTAACTCCAACTTTCAAAACTGGGGTTACAAAATGAATCCCAGTAAACTGGAGTTCATAGCTATGAGAGACATCCTCCATTTCCTTGCTAAGTCTAATTTTTATAATTATCAATTTCACTAAGTTATTAAAATATGCAAGGAAGTTTTTAAAAGATAGAGGTTTAAGCATGACTATTCATAAATCGCCTAGAGCAGTGGTTATGGGATAATCCTGGAACTGGACTACATTAATTCCCCCATGACATTTTACTATAGCTTTGGGTAACTTACTTAACCTCTTGTAGCTTCATTTTCCTTATCTATAATTGGCAGTAATGTTGGCACCTCTCTCATGGGGGCTGTTATAAGAACTAAATATGTTGATTTAAGGTCCTTCACAATGCACTGCATGTTTAAATCATGTGCGTTCTCTGAAAAGAGAACATTTTCCAGTTTTTGCTATAGGCCAACTATTATATTTAGGAACTGGACACAAAATAACTCAATATGTACATTCCATGCTTTTTCATATTTTCATAAACCAGAAATGACAAATTCACAGAAATGCAGAAAACTGAACATTAAATGAAGATGAGGAAACCAACATGCTGACACTTCCTGGCTCACATGGATGCCGAATAAATGAGTTGTCTTTTCCCTTTTCTCACTACTGAATTTAACAGGATGATCAAGCTTATTGGCCATTTTTATCAATATAATTTCTTGGTTTTCCTTTATCAGAAGTTTGCTTTTATTGAGTTATATGTAAGCTTTGTATGGCATTTCAAAGAGTCACCCCCAGACCTTAGCTAATGTTTTGTGTCTTTGTTTATTTGTTTGTTTCCTTTATTTTTTGAGAAAGTAAGGATGTCTGAAAAGTCATAAGGAATCATACTATTAACCACCTACCAAAAAATATAAGATAGGTAAGTCTGTGTATAAATACACATAAATAATTTAAATGAAATTTTCCCATCTGGGCTGACAATTCTCCCTCCAAGAGTCAAAGATCGTCTATTTTAAATAAACCCCCAACACCAGATATGGGAAACCCCTTTTGAATGGATACCCAAGAGATTCCCAAAACATGACAGGCTATTGGCCTTAGTTGACTCCCTAGGTGGAAGATTAGCCCCTATTACTGAAGACGCCAAGCACTTCAAAGGAGGACCCAAAGGCCCTTGAGCTGACCTGAAGGCCTCCTCCTATGATTTGTTTCTTGAGTCTGACTTAGAGAAAATTAATGAGCTGTCTTCCAGGTTGTAATGATTTTTATTTAAAAGAGCCTACATTGATCCACAATAATGTTTTCAAATATATTGAGTTAACATGGCTCACTGCAAAGCTGATAGTTCGAACATTCATCTTCAAAAGCAAAGAACACCTCAGGGTTTTTGAAATCCTACAATTTGATATCAGATTGTAAGATTCCGGGGCTGACATTCAGAAATTAAAACTGGGCATGACTCCAGTTCTAAGAGAGAGACACCAGTCGTGCTACAGCTGCCCAAAAGCCCCTCCCGCTTGTGAACACCCGTTGTCTAGGTGAGACGTAAACCTGTATAATAGCCGAGCACTGCACCCATGGATCACACACTCAGCGAGTTTCTTGCCATGACTTGCTGTGATGTGTTTGGGTAGAACTTGAGATTAGGCAGACAATTATTTATCCTTGTTGTGTAATTTTCCCTTATGGCTGTGTCTACACAGCACAAAGCAAACTAGAAACTTGGCAGTTGTCTTGCTAATTTTATCAATGCAAATGGCTGAACTACATAATTCAGGACAAAAAATCCTAAGCCTGTATATATTATCACAGACTTGGCTTGGGATGATTCATGAAATTACAGTAAATTGTTCACGTAATTGGGGAAAGCTGGGGGAGCCCCTTAGATGATCTCATCTCAATCCCTCCGTCCCTAGGAGAACAACGGAAGATGGAGGTTCTGTGCTTTGGCTAAAGTCACAGGATAAATCAGAATTCGGGAACCCTTCCAAGAGACCATAGTGCTTTTAGCCACCTTCAGGGCTGCGTGGATTCTAATAGTGGTTTTGTTTTATGCCTCCTCCCTGCAGTCCTAAATGTACTGCATCTCTCTATTCCCGCCATCTTTCTCTTCCTCCCTTCCTATTTTCCTTTGCGCCACACAAGGAAATTCAATATGATTTAGTAAGAGCTATCAAAAGTAATCTTGCACTCTCTGGAGGCTCACAGAACCAGAGCTGAGAATTACTGCTTTATAAAGTTTCCATGTTGCGTTCAGATTGTAAGAGATGAAGTACAAATCCTACGCAGAAAGGGCAAAAAATAGGGACCTCTAAATGCATTCATTAGGTTGAATAATATAACGACTGATTATGGCACATTTTGTAAATTAAATAATGAGTTACTGGATAGTCAGAGACCAGACGTGGCTAAAATTATTACAGATGCTGTCATATCAATAAATCCATAAGAAATCATTTTTATGTCCTGCAAAGGAGGAAATAAAAGTGAATACCTTTATCAACCACCCCCTCCAGATTCCAGTGGTTGCAGAACGTTAAAAAACCAACTGTGAAGGTTTAAGCCAATTTTGAAGTTAATTTAAAAAACATTATTGTAACAAGCAAACCCCATAAAAGGCGTTTGTATTATAAGCTTGCACGTGGGTAAATAGATGCAATCCCATCTCTTACTGGGACAATTCATTTTGTACTTATTGTATGCTTTGGTTTCCTGGGGCTTGTCAAATTATGGTGCTGCCTTTGAGTAAAAGAATTGCGTTAGGAATCAATGGCATTCACTGGAACACAATCAGAACTATTGGAAAAGCAATATTAGTGTTGGTACCGATTTTTTTTTCTCTTTTTGGTCACAATCTCCAAGATTTTCTCTTATATATAGTGACAGAATGTTATGACTTTGGCTATTTGGGAACATTGGGAGAATAATCAGAAAAAGAATAAAAAATTCCTATGGTCTGAATCTTATTCAGGATAAAACCATAGATCCATTATTTAAAGTGCAATTTGAAGGCAGTGCCCCTGCGTGCTCATGGCCTAACCCAATAGCTTCATATGAAAGGAAGAACAGTCTATATATCATCCACTGCCTTCCTTACTTCCCCATGTGGAAGATAGGGGATATGCTTACCCGTTATTAGTGACTATAGTGGGTAGAAAAAGCAGGCTCGGTGCAACTCAGTGGAAATCAACTGTAGAGTTCTCACAACCCTAGTTACATGTAGACGATATCCCTACCTATCATAACCCTCAAATGTAACTGAGAAGTTCTATCCTGCTTAGAATACTAAGTTAGGCCTAGAATCTAAATCTAAGCTTCCTTGTTCATCCAATAGTGTGCACACCGTCTACTTTTCCATCCTCATTACATTTCATGTACTCCCTTATAGAGAATTACATTTTATGGATCCTTCAAACACAAGCTTTTGACTCTTCTGGAACCTTTGTGTGGGGCATCTCTCTATTGATGGATGATTTGCCTTTTCACTTATGTTTCTCAATTGAAAAGCCTTTCTCTGACCACCAAATTCAGAATATACCCTGCATCATCCACTGACCTTGAAATCCAGCCATTTGTTCATTTCTTGTGTGCCTCCAATTGCAATTAATAATTCTTTATGTTTTTGAGCAGTTTTGTAGGCCTTGCACAAGGGGAAACAACCATGTCTGCCTTATTCACTGTTGTATTTCAAGTTTCCTTATTGTTCCATACATGAAATATGTATTCAATAAATGTTGTTATAATTTAAAAAATAATAAAGTGCAATTTGAAATTTTTTGAGCTGGGCACAGTGGCTCATGCTTGTAATCCCAGAACTAGAGAAGCTAATGAGGTAAGACTGTCATGAGTTGGAGACCAGTCTGGGCTACAGAGTGCAACTCTGTCAAATGAAGAAAGAAAGAAAAAAAGTGAAAAAAATCATGCCCCTCTGCCCCCCACCCGTTTCTCTATCCAATGTTTACTCTCCATTGAAATCATTCTCTAAGACATATTGTATATAGAAACTACCTCCTACATCTTCCTTTTTCCAAGTTCTTCCTTCAAAATTATTTGAAATTGATCAAGATATGTGCCAACAACACCTTAGTGTTAAAAGGGGCCTTAAAGACCCTCCCGTGTGTTGCAGGTATCCACAGTGACACCTCCAGTAATGGACAGTCTCTACTTTGAGAACTTTGATTGTAAGTTATCCTGACATTCCATAGAAATCTACCACTGTGTGCTTTATGCAGCTTGAGTGCTGGAATAACATAGAACAAAAGAATTAGCCATCTGTCTTTTATCCAGTGCCTTTCATAAAGTCCAGGGTGACCTGTCTTGGTGATGTGCACTAACCTAATTATTCCTTTTGTTCTGAGCAATGACCTCCACATAAGGAAACACTATCAACTGCATATCTTCTCTTCCTCTCCTTCCTTATTTTTCTGTCTGTGCCCTCCTTGAATTCACCAAAACAAAACAGAACAATTACACTGCAAGCCATAAACCTCAGTTACCCTTATTATCACGATACCATTGTTTCAGACCTTTCTTTGACTTCTTGTTCCTTCTTTTGAATGTTAACTTTTATCTGAGATCTGTGATGGAGAAAACAGCAATAGTTAAGAAACTCACCCATTATTTGGCTTCCTGAGCACCCCCCTATCCTTTCGTACTCCAGGAAGCAGCTTACCACAAAGAACCTCTTCATGTACTTTGCTGTTCTTACAATCAGGGCTCTCATAAGACTCCAGGATGTCACTCTTGTTTACCAGTAACAATGTCAAGCATTGACCTTTCCCCCCATGCCTACACTACTGACAAGACCGGGGAGGACATGGAAGCTGTAAATCAGCTCTGTCTAGAAAATGTTTAGCTGAGACTAGAATTGTTTGTTCCTTTGAAATGAGCTAGACACATGGAAAACAAATCCTCCTCGGCCGAATGAAATTCCTCTATTCCAAAGCAACCCCAAATGGAAATCACCTCACCAATGACCAGTCTGTTCCTACCTATCTATAGCCCTTTTAGAGCAAAACAAGATACTGTGAAGATGGCGGTGGGATTATGATTGGTATAAGTTACTGAAAACCATCTCTTGGTGTATTGGCACATTTTGGTTTTGACTTCTTACACTAGTTTTCTTTCCCATCTTTAATAAAGTATAGGTAATGGGTTTATCTTTGGTCCTGTAGAGCCAGACTTCCTTTTCTTGTCCCCTAATGTGACTATAATCCACAATATGTGACTTCATATCATCTTTGCAGACTGTTTCCAACTCATTTCTCTAATGAGCTTAATGTGAACCATTAAAAGCATGCTACCACCTTAACAACACTTTTAATTATATTTGTTGATTTATTTGTTTATTGTGGACATCCAAACATACATGCTCACATGCCAAATCATGTAGGTGGAGATGGGAGGACTAATTAAAAGAGTTCGTCCTCTATCTCCCCTATGTGAGTTCTGGGGACCTAATTCAGGTCATCAGGTTTAGTGACAAGTGCCTGCTGCTGGGCCATCTCCTCAGCCCAAACATCATATTCTTAATCTTTAAACAATCTTGTAAGCGTATTGCTTTCTTTATCATAAAACTTTATCTTTGTATCACACTTACCAAATTCCAGATTCTGTTGCCAAATATGTTTCTATATACTTAACTCTCCTGATAATTTTAGTCCTGTATTTAAAACTACACTGAACATCACCTAGCCATTTTCTCTATTAATACAAACAGGCTGGCCTTACCAATTTTTTGATAATTTATGTTTAAATTTTCTTTCACTATATATACCTATGTCTCTTTATTCTTCTTTCCCTGGCACACCTCCATAACTGAGGCCATAAACATGAAATTAAAAAGTACCGATAGAGCACTGATGAAGTTAATGTAAAAGCTTATCACACTCAAACGAAATAGAGATCGGCCACACAACTACTGTTTGGGCACGAATCCAGGTAATGGGTGGAAGAGGGTAAACAATGTATCTGAAGTCCATGGTTATAGGAATTGTCCAACAGTCAGTAAATAAGCAGTGGAGATTGCTAGAACACAGGAATGAGGAGGAAACCAGTTCAGAGATATCAGAGCTAGATTATGGAAATCGATCAGTAAGCACAGAGCCTCTCTCTAATCACGTGTTTAAGAATAGTATTTCTGGCTCTGTGAGTGTGGATGGCAATAAGTCTGGGTTTGAGTCTCAAATCAGCTGGAATTTTAAAAAGAGATAAATGATATAGGGCCTGAAGTAATGCAAACTAATCAAAAGTCTAGATAGTAGAATAGTTTCCAAACTATTGGTTGGCACAAATTGATTCGACGTTGAGATAATTGTGAGAAGGTCTCTTTCAGCTACCTTAACCTAGGTGTAAGAACATTCCAAAGCCAAGGACAGAACTCAGCTGAAACACATATGGTAACTTCATTAGAGACTTACGTAGCCACAAGACAGTACGTCCAGCTGTCACTGCAGAGAGTGGCAGAGAAGACATTAACATCTGAAGTAATATTATTTCATCATAGCCTTTGTTCTCAAGGGGTTAAAAACACTCACTTTAAACTGATGGATGATAATGTAACAGAGGAAAGAGATGACCAATACTCCAACTAAACTAATTCTTTGAAACTTTAGAATCTGAAACTTGGGATATAATTTGCCTTCAGAGCTAAATGAAATGTACTGAATTTGAAAATGATAATTTTGCTGTAACAGGTTCAGATTCAGCTGTCTGTCTGATCCATATGCCTAAGTATCACTACCAACTCCCACCTAAGGAGTACTGGGAGAGGCTCTCAAACTCACACTGTTTTGAGTGGTCATAGAGATTTGTTTGAGATAGAAGTGGAAAACCTATAAAAGAAAAATCAATTTAGTGGCTTGTGTTTCCTCTGAATCTTTGTGTGTATGTGTGTATGTGAAAGAGAGAGGGGAAGTGGGAGAAAGAGAGAGAGACTGAGAAAGAGAGAGAGGAAGTTCATGTTTCACGGTGTGGATATGAAGTCACAGAACAGCCTCAGCTGTCAGTTCTCGCATTCCACTTGGTTTGAGACTGGGTGTCTCATTATTTGTCACCACTGAATACACCAGACTTCAAGTTGCTGGAGTCTGTTGATTCTGCATCCCATCTACCATAGGAGCTCAACTATGACAAGACACACACTTCTATGACTAGCTTGATTCTGGAATCTGACCTCAGGTCTCCAATTTTTCTTTATCCACAGAGTCATTTTCCCAGCCTCAATTCTGTTTTCTCCATTAGGTTTTGATAATCTCTGAATTCAGTGAGGTATAGTAAAAAATAAATAAATAAACAAATAAATAAAGTAAAATAAAAATCACATATCACATGAAAAAAATCAAATGTTTGAGAAAAATACTTTTTATTTAAGGGAACAGTGAAATTCTATGGAGCATCAATACTTCCTGTCCAAAGACTGCCAGGATCTTATATGTAGCTAAATGTAGCTGAGTTTATTGACAGGTAGTAACCAAGAAAAAATGCACCGCAGGGAACCATGAGACATCTCAGAAAAATCAGAAATGATTTGAGTTTGTGTTTGGTGAGCTGGTGATGAATTGCAAAACAGAACACTGTTCTGCACTGGGAAAATGTCATGGATAGGTAATTTTATGACCGGGCACCTTAACAAATATCATCTAGAAAAACTTAATTGTTTATATAGTCAGCCTAAGGATATAACTGGCCATTTTGTAGTTTGGACTATGTTTAATCTTAGACTGTGTTCAGATATGCTCTTAGCTGTCTTATATAAAGTGCCTTTGCCTAATTTTTGTGCTCTGTAAAATGTTTATATACACAGGAGAATGCTTAAAATTACCTAAAAGAACCAGATCAGACCCTGGTTGTTAAGGACAGCTTTTCTCTTCCTCAAGAGAAATAAGGAAGGTTTCAACTTGACTTTTATAGATATGAGGTGTCACTTAAAGCCCTTTCTTGTATTTTTCTATAATACCAAAGACATGCAATTCCCCTGAGCCACATAGGAAGAGAAATTATATTGATCACCTGGTACCAGTGAAAAATTCTGCTTTACCCCAGTGTATTAGCTGAAGACTTACCCTGAAAATGCTTTTATTGGCTTTTAAAGATGCTTATGACTCCTGGTGGACTAGTGGCACTGTTTTCTAATTTAAAATATTTTAATTAAATAAAATCCTTCATGAGGAAAAAAAAAGAGCAGGCGCAATCAGAGTCTGTCAACTCAGTTGTCCTCTTCCTGAACTGATATGACAAGACAGTACATTTGGGTTTCTCACCCGCTCTCTCTTCCCCCCTCCTTCCCTTAATGGTCTGTCAAAAGGAAACTTCATCCAGCGTTGGCACTAATGCCTGTTGTAAATAAAAGGAAAATGGGAGGAAAGAAGAGGAGGGAGGAGAGGAGGGGGTGTGTTAGAATCTAGATTTGCAGTTCAATTGCAAAGCTTCTCTCTTAGTGTCTAGACACCAGCTGCCTAGTTGCCATGGGAACCCACTAACTTTGGCTGATGGGCTGAGTAGCAATGATTCTCTGGAGATCTAGTGGAAGCTTGGTGGTGTGGGGGGGAGACAGAGGAAGGTTGGGATGGATGGCACAGAAGGTGTTAGAGCAACATGGGGCTCAATAAGGCAAAACAAAAGTGTTTTGTGAGAGAGTAGCATTAACCCTGTTACAGTTGCTCTCCAACACCTTACTCATGGTGACAAGCTGTAAATCTACTGTACCCAGCAGGTGTCAGGACACAGGTTGCTAGAGATGAATAGCTGAGCCAGAATGATTATATTCCCATCAACCCCCTGCCAGTGCCAAAGTACTTCTTCAGTGAGCCAGCACTTCGCTCAGTAAACAGACTCAACGGAAAATCACCAACCCAAGACTTGAGAGGAGGAAAACCCCAAGAATGGCCACCATGTTTCCAAGTGACCGCCAGTAATGTTAATTACTATTCTCTCATCTCTTTCCCTGCTTTGTGCTCTTCTCACTTCCCATATCATATGTAAGGGTTGGTCAGTAATTTCCGTAAAAGAGAGTGATGGTGGCAACACTGAGAACTGAGTAAGGAAACATATTTTATCAGTTTAGGTCAAATCATTACGCACACAACTGTATTTGGTTCTCTTAATTCACATAGAGTCTCCCGTCCTTGGAATTCTCAGTCCTAGAATCCTGGTCCTTTCTGACTACAACTTCCTTCTGGATTGGAAATTCAGTTTGCACTGACACTCGCACCCTTTAGCTCTCCCATCACCCACTCTGTTCCCAATTTACTCCCTAGTGACATCCCGCCACTTCACTTTCTAAATGCACCCACACATAAAATGCTTCCACAGTCCTTTCTCCTCACCACAGTTCACCCACAGTCATACACACTAGGTTTATTGTTGCTCTCGGCAGAAGAGCCCCTGAGTTTACTGGCCTCTTTTTAGGTCACAACTGTTTTTCAAATGGACATGAACTTAATCCTTGGATTACGATCAATTCTTATGCTTTGAATCTGAAACATCCTTTATAGGTTCATGTCTTGAATAGTTGTTTTCCCAGATGGTCATACTATTTCCGGAGGCTACAGAATCTTCCGGAGGTGGGGCCTTGTTTTGACTGTCAGAGCAGGGCTGGCCTGTAGTACCTGTTCCACTCTCTCCGTTCACTGGCCCACAAGATGTGAATAGCCTTGACCATCTGTTCCTGATGCTATGAATGGGGCTGCTCTGCATACTTTCTGTGCCACTATGGACTCAAACTGTCTGAATTGTGAACTCAAATCATCCTTACAATCACTAAGACATCACTCGAAACGAAGAGTGACCTGAATACATATGTGTGCATGTGTGTGGGCATGCTTATAAGTAGCTATATGTATAAGTGCATGCTGCTTTAATTCAAATACACATGCCCACACCATATGTGTATATATATGTATATATGTATATATTCCATAGATTTTCAATACAGTGGACCCATTAGAGAAATATTTAAATCATATTTAGCTATAATCAGCATGCAAGAAGATCCAGCATACTAAAACATCACCACCGTTGGATAAATGTTGAACTAATAATAAATTATGACAGAAAATTTTAATCCACTGAAACTACTTTGAAACTTCCATGACTTTGATTTGCTTATTCAACGAGATAAAGACAGTTCATTCCTATGCAAACATGAGTTTTACCACCTATTTTAAGTCAGGGTAGAATTCCCAGTGGTTGGGATAAAATCATACCTATGTATTATTTCATTTTCTCATTGTGACTACATGCCTGACAAGAAGCAACACAGGGAAGAAAGAATTTGTTCTGCCTTACAGTTTGAAATCATACAGTCCACCACAGAGAAGAAGGAACGGTAGCATGAGTGTGAGGAGCTTTGGTCACCTTGTTCCATAATCGAGAAGCAGAGAGTGAAGAGCAAGTGGTGGTAGGCTATAAAATCTTAATTCCCATCCCTGTGGCCCACTTCTAGAAAAGCTCCACTTCCTAGAGGCTCCAGCAGCTTCAGACCAACTGTTCAAATGTATGAGCTGTCAGGAACATTTTACATTTATACCAAATCAGTGGTTAAAATTGTTCTCTGCCCCTTATATATTGTTTGCCTCAGGTGAATAAGACAATGTGCCTCACCCATGGCTGGTCTCCCACGCAGAAAGAGACTTTGAAACATCGTCAAAGGCTCAAGTGCCTTGGTGCCCTATCCTACTGAGGGCTGTCAGTCATTAGGAGGATGTTATATATGAATGATATTAATTATCAAAGAGTCTATAGAAGCAAAGGCAGATGAGGGAGAATCTGTCCAGGTAAAGAGAAGTACCTTAATGGTAATGAATATGTTTTCTTCGCCACCTATGTGCTATCTTTCAGAACTAGTCTGGCTACTTTGTTTTCCTTCAAGTGATCACAACCAAAGACGTGCCTGTCCTATTGTCATGTAGGTGACTTCTTCAGTCACAGAATGAAAAAAAATGCCATCTATAATGTTACATGTTCTGCTAGCTAGGGATATAGCAATGTATAAAACAAAGAACACCTTGTCCTTATGGAGCTTATATTGCAAATAAATAATTAAAATGTATAGCATATTATATAGCTTTAAGTGAAGTTCAACCCGATAAAGGACATCTATTATTCCATGAGCCCAGAAAACATTGTGGACAAAGATGTGGAAAGAGTGTAAATCTGGAATATAGGAGTGTCATGAAATGTTGCTGTATAACCCAGCCATTGCAGTCATGAACACAAAGTAGCAATGAATACCTGGACAAGACTGGGTAATTCAGCTTTAATCATAGAGGAGGTGCCAATGAGTACATGTCCTTGACAGCCATATATTGATCTACCACCTATTATTAGGACTCTCTGATTTCTGTATAACATGAAGAACCCCCCCATCACACACAACCAGCATTATCATATTTTGCTTAGGTCTATGGGCCAGAGAACTGTAGATGAAACGATGGTCTCTTCTCTCTAGAGATGTTTTATTAGATGTTCTGGTTACAGCTATATAAGAGTAACTAACATGGACCGTCATCAAAGGCATACATTAGAGAGAAAATGAGAGATCAGAGAACTACGCTCTGGGGTGGCCCATGATTGAGAAGTCAGACAGAAGAAAAAGGAGTGGGGCAAGACTAGGTAAAGTACTGTATGATGGCTGGATTTCATTAACTTTAACACAAACCAGAAATATCAGCATCTAGAAGGAGAGAACCTCAATTGAGGAATATCTGTACAGACAGACCTGTAGGCAAATCTGTGTAGCCTTTTCTTGAGGGCTGATGGATGGTGGAGGGCCTAGCATAGTTAGTGCCAACCCTGAGCAGGCATAAAGTATAAGGAAGGCTCCTGGATGAGCTTGGAGAAACCCAGTAAGCAATGCTCCTCTATGGTCTCTGTTTACTTCCTGCATCCAGGTCCTTGCTTGAGATCCCATTGTGTCATCCCCCTATGACGGACTGTGATTTGTAAGGCGAACTAAATCCTCTCCTTCTCCAAGTGGCTTCTGGTCAGTTTTATTACCATAACAGATAGGAAACCAAACTATACTGGAATAGGACGGACAAGACCAGTTCAAAGTATAGGAAGTGACCAGTTAACTACTAAATGCTGGGTCAAGAAGGTAAGAATTTAGAATTAACTGTTGGGTTTCCCACTATGGTAGGCAATTGTGATTTGGGACAAGGTGATTCTAATGGAAGTTGGAAAGATAGGTGTGGTCAGTAGTAATCAAGAGAAAATAAAAGAAAGTAACCTGAAGTCTGATCATAGACAACCTCTTGTGGGAACATAAGACTCAGGAGCTAGACTGTGTGTGTGAATCCGGAACCTGCTACTTCCTAAATGTGTGGCCTTAAGCACCTCATGAGACCGACCTGTCTACACCTAAACTTTCTCTGCTATAAACCCTTCTACAGAGGGTTGTTGCAGTATGTGGGGCACACACATGGCTAGGGAGTAAATGAGACTGCCCCTTCATCCTAGAAAAGATGACTCTGCTCTCAAGTTCTATTCTAAGCCCTAGAGTCCAAAACCATAAACATTATTTAGCAACTTTGGCGACGATACTGCCAAGGCTGGTCTATTCTATCATAGTACTTTATGACATCTAACCACTGAGTCGCAGCAAGAGGGTACCATATTCCACTCTTCCATTTAACGTACTTTTTAGGTTTTTAAAAGGCAGTCTAGCAATTCTGAATAGTTTGAGTTTGAGGGTTTTTTTTCCCTCAAATTTCTTTATTTTTGAAAAACCCCAAAAGATTTCTTTCCTGATTATGTTGAATTTTAGTGGCGGTTTGTGAAGAACTATTCAAAATGTTAAGGCAGACATTTCCATGTTCCAAAGTCAGTTCGTCTGGCATTCTGTCAAACAGAAGTCTTTATCAACTAACACTGCAGACGTACCATAAAAATTGACATTTGTATAATGCTCCTGAAGCATTTTATGACTGTGATTACTCTATTTCTAATGCTGTATATGTTTTGTTATATCAAAACCTTCCCCAATTAGAAATCCAATAATAATACAGATAGCAATTATTAATCAAACATTAGAATAACCATTTCCTTACACATTGGATTACACAATCGTCTTGGTCCTTTTAATTTTAATCTGAGTTAAAATAAAGGAAAATAAAAGTATTAACATAAGGATTATGTAGAGGGAACAGACCAAGACCCTGATGCAGTCAGACTCACAACCCACGAAGCTTTCTGTTGCTTAGACACTTTTGTGTCTATGAAAGGGAACAACATTAGCCCTTATCACAGAGTTGCTGAGGCTTCAACAAGATACAGTATATGCATAATTTAGCAGTTAAGGGTAGAACAAATCCATATATAATCTCTATTTTTCATCAGTGTTATATTTGCTTCCTCATTTCCCCCTGTTTTTCTGATTTGTTTTGTTTTGGTTTTGAGACAGGGCTTCTCTGTGCAGCCCTGGCTGTCCTGGAGCTCAATCTGTAGACCAGGCTTGTCTCGAACTCAGAGATCCACCTGCCTCTGCTCCCGAGTGCTAGGATTAAAGGTGTGCACCACTGAAGCCCGGCTTATATTTGCTCTGTCAATGACTATATGTGAGGTCCTAATAAGTAAATGCCAGACCAAAGACTGAGAAGCTCGGAGCTGTCAGATATGCTTTAGATTGGTTTCACATTTTAATTAAGGCTTGGGGTAGTATTGGAAACAGAATCACTTTTTTGTGAGGAATCCTCAATTAATTACAGGAGTTCAATAGACATATGGGGTATGTACTGTGTTTGTGTAGATTTACTACTGCAGGAAGATGGCTGTCGGTGTGGAGCAGAGAAAGCAATCTCCGCCCTCCATTTCTGAGCTGCCTGCAACATCAGTAAACCCCTCGGGCTTCAGAAGATGAGCTCAAGCCTTCTGAGTGGCTGCACCCCCCAGAAGCGACAAGGGACAAATGGCTGCTGTCTCGCCACACCACAGCTCCACTTCACTGCGCTCCCACCCTCTTGCCAGCCCACCAGGCACGTGCCAACAATGAGCTGCCTGCCTCACAGGGATCCTCGGCTCCATTAATAAGCCCTGGAAGGCTGATAATTGGAGATTTGCGGAGCCTGCGGTCTTTCAATGAGACAGGTTGTTATGGAAACCGGAGGCAGACCGTCATGTACATATTATTGATCTTTTAAAGTAAAAATAAAAATGGAGCGTTAGAAAGCATCGTTCCAGTTCATCCTCTCTCTTATCTCCCTCAGTTCCCATCGTTTTCTTTTAGAAGTTTGTCACCAATTTGCACACATGACAATTCTCAGCTTCTCTCTCTCTCTCTCTCTCTCTCTCTCTCTCTCCTCTCTCTTTCTCAGCACTCACCCCACCCGTTTTTTAATTACAATGAATGATTTTTCACCTCTACAGAAAAAAAAAAAAATCAGCTAAACAGGGAACTAAAGGAACACCAAAGAGGACACTCTGAATCTAATTTAACAACAAGGCATTAATTCGATTATTTGAGACAAGGAAATCAGTCACGAATATATCAATGTGCTTTCCTCACTATTAAAAATATAATAATCGAACAGAAATTAAAAACGACTCTGGAACCCCGCCCTAGTTTATTTTGGTGGCACCCACCCACGATGAATCAGGTACAATGCTCCGCGAAAGGAGCGCCCAGGGCTCGGCTAAAGATAAAGCGGGGCCAATTTCTGATCTACTTTTAAAATTAGCTGACAACATGTTTGCAGTAAAAATCCAATTACTCCTTTTAGTTCATGAATACAGGCGCGATGCCCAAGCGTACCTGACTGGGAGGCCTGTAAATCGCCCTAAATGAATGTCGCCTGGAGCTGCTGAGGCCCTGCACCACCAACAGTCCCTGAACTGAAAAGACCAGACCGGAGCACCATTGTTTTCCTGGTGAACTTCCCACATCAACCCAGCAGAGGGCAACAGCGTAATACTGTTCCCAACCGCGAAGCCGGCAAACCAGCCGGGACTCGAAGCAAAAGCCTACAGCCCTGAGATGGAGCAGGAAGGATTTACAGTGACAAGGTCCTGCTTTGAAGTGTTTCTAAAGTTAATTTTATTTTTTTCCAGGCCTTTGTAAGGTTGTCAAAAACTAAGTTTAGAAATATTGTTTGCTGAGGTCTTGTGAGTGGATGAACTAAAATGATTATTAAATTATGAAATGCATTGCAAAAGTGGGTTATGCCTTGCATCAACCTTATCTCTATAGGATTAGGTCTTACCTTATATCTAAGACCGTAAAGTTTACAATAGAGTAGCTCAGACAGTCATGCTGTTTTAACACAGTAAAAACCTTTACCATCCTTTATTTTAAAGTCCCAATCACTTCAGGTCTGAGCATTTTCGAGTTCAGCATGCTCACCTTACATACACCCTAACTATGTTCATTTCTTTTACTCAGCTCCCACCCACCACCACTGTAGTGGTAAATTATTTGTGTTTTAATAAACAAAGCTTTCCTGAAGACCAGTGTAAAACCGCCAGACTAGTTAGCCACACAGACCAGGCAGTGGTGGCAGACACCTTTCATCCCACTAGCCACACTAGTTAGCCACACAGGCCAGGCCGTGGTGCACGCCTTTAATCCTAGGGAGTAGGAGACAAGTCTCAGTTCAGTCTCATTCTGAGGATTAGTGGAGGCAGGATAGCCCTTTTCAGTCTGAGGTAGAGGTAAGAGTCAGTGGCTGTCTGCTTTGCTTCAGGCAAGCTTTATTTATTAAAATACAAATGAACTCTCACTACACACCAGGGCATCTGAACTCCTCTGCAGTTAGACTGCAGTTTTTGGCCAAGCACACACTTTTATGATGTTCTTGAGCAGCTCTGAATTAGCGTCATTTGTTGCTGTTTGCTTTCATGTTGCTTTTAAAGGCCTGACTTTGCTCCCGACCAGAATGTATAGTGAATGACAGCATTTTATTTTATTATCCTTCGTCTTGCTAGAGCTCTGGGTAAATTAAACCCACTAGCAAGTGAAAACTATCTGAATGACACCGAGACGTGCTCCTTGGATAGCTTGTCTCCTCTGATCCTAACTCATTATGTGACCGTTCAAGGTGCATGCGACAAGGTACATCATCTTCTTTAGACTGCACACATGCGCAACCTATCCTATTCAAGTGCAGTGGGTTGAACAGTTTTGAAAACTGGTCCAATCTGAGTCACTGATGAAAGACTAGAATATCATCCATATGCACACACAGTAAAACATGTTGCAAACAATTTCAGGAGATAAAAGGGCTCCCCTGAAACTCCTAGGTCAAGGTGATGTCTAACTTTTCCTCTATGTGTAAGCCTATAAGGTTAAAACCCAAGATGAATCCATTATACTGCTATCTACCTAGAAAGAGGATAAGCCATTCTCTCCAGATTTCCCGACTCTTTCTATCAAATCCCTAGATTGCAGTTTCTGAGGGACCAATTACAGGAAGCCTAAATTAATCCTACTATCACTACCTGGTGGCCTTGGCTAAC
This sequence comes from Alexandromys fortis, assembly GCF_014885135.2. NCBI lineage: Eukaryota > Metazoa > Chordata > Mammalia > Rodentia > Cricetidae > Alexandromys > Alexandromys fortis. The sequence continues at coordinate 28,173,295 of NW_026067944.1, forward strand.
TTCCAGGCTCAATCATTACTGATAATGTAAGTACTTGGTAATGTTGCTGAGCTACAAAGTAGGCCAAATAGAATAGCCCCTGAGTCCCAGAAGACATGGCAGATCATTGTCTTTCTAGCTGACCATAGTAAATTAAGTCATAGTTGTACATTAATTTCCTTTATAAAGTCAGGGCATTGGAGTGAAGGAAGAAAAAGCAAATTTTCCAATAATTTCAAATAAAAAAAACAGAACAAAAAGAAGTCAGTTTCTATTAAATTCTTGCTATGTGTATAAATAATAAAACACATTGTAGACATTTTACATTTAATGCTGACTGGGTTCATCAATGAGACCATTTCACAATGATAAAACCTATACCGAGCAATTGATGGAGCTCCTTGAGGACCATGTCTATGCTTCAGGTTCAATTCCAAGACTCATGATCTTCCTCCTTTGTCACAGTCAAAGAAGAGATTTACCTAACCCTGCAGCTGTTGCAATGCTCTGTCTACTGATGCAACAACTGTTGCATAATGTATTTTTCTTTTTTAAAATGAATCTTTTACATCATTCAAATACATCACTTTGTAAATGTCATCTACTATTTACTGGATAAAATAACATCTTCTACTAACCTTTCCTTTAAATTAAACATTTTTGACAATTTAATATATGTATTTAGTGCAAGCAAGTCACACTCCTCCCCCAGACAAGCAAGACTTTTCTTGTTTTCTCTATGAAAAGATGGAGATCATTGTCTTTACTTTCTCTAAAAGATCTGTTTAGAAGACCTTCTCCATATGGCAAGAGAAGAATATGATGAGAAATAATTATTTCATATATTATCAGAAGAAAGGGCTGAATTAGGGTCCACTTGACATGCAGTTCTTTACATGTGGTACCTTATTAAATACAATAACTGTATAGGGGTAGTGTTCATACTTTTATTCTATAGATAAAGAGTCTAGGGGTTGGACAAATCATTAAATCATGAAGATTGATACCTGGAATAGAACCCAAGCCTACCGGTGAAGTTCAAAGACTATTCCTTCATGAGTTGTTAAGGGTATAACTTGTTTCTAGAACTTGACTTGAAATCTGCAATATATTAAGTTTGAAAAAAGCTAATATTTAAACTTGGGAGGTATTAAAGCTCACCTAGCCTCTTCTCTTCTTACCTGGAAGCAAATAGGTAGCGATGTTTGTTACGTGAGGTGGAGTTGACTGGAATCAGATGCTAAAAATTTAGACAATAGTGTGTGTGTGGGGGGAAGGATAATATTCAGAAATAGGTCATGTGAAGGAAATAGATGATTTGAAGCACTTAAAGAAGTGGGTTGCAAGCAATATAGATACTGGAAAAAAATGTAGTCTTTTTGCTTTTTTTTTTTAACGTGGTGAGGACTTCAAATTTGAAAACTGAAAATATCCTTTCCATTGGAAGCTATTTATGAAAAGGAATCTCTCCATGTAGGATATTAATCTATCAGTAGGTGTCTATTGAGAGCCTCGTATGTATTGAGCTCTCAGTACTAGGATATTGAGAATTATGGGAAAAGATAGTGTCACTGTATTTAAGGATTGAAAAGTCTAGTGATAGAGAAAGGAAACTCAGATATCAAAGAGAGATATCATCATGTTAGGCCCAAGGATGCTCTAGACAAACTAAACAACAGGTTGACGTGGTAGAATTATGAAGCTGGCAGCTGTACTCCTACTCAGACCAAAAGCTGGGGAAGTTCTCTCCCGGAAAATGACATTCAAACCGAGACTTAAATAGTAAGAGCCCACCCAACCAAGAGAAAGCAAGTGCAAAGGTCTCCAGTGAAAATAAACCAAACCATTAGAGATATTAAGAAAGAGAGTGTGGCTAGAGAAAGGTAAGAAAGGGGTGGTGTCAAAGAACACACCATCAGAGAGACAACTAGAAGTCAGCCCGCAGGAGGTGCTGTAGGCAAAAGTAATAATTTCAAATTTATTCCAGCTGCCGACATAAGCATTGAAAGAGTTTCTGAAGGGTACGGATTTGGATAAGTATAAATATGGAGCTTTGGATGAGTGATCTTCAGAGCCATCTACTGGAAATTAAAAAAAAAAATCTTGGGCCAACAAAGTGGCTCAGTGCGTTAAAGGCACTGGCTACCAAGTCTGAGGACTTAAGTTCATCCCCAAGACCCAAATGGTGGAAGGAGTTTATCTGATCTCCATGAGTGTACCTCTCCATACCCTGCAACACACACATATACCCCAAAATAAATAAATGTAAGAAAAATGAAAGTGAAGAAAGCAGTTATCAGAAGCACCTCAGATCTAAAGCCTGTAATTATTGAAGCTACTCCTTCACCCTACTGGGGTTTGTCATGCTGTAATGTGGCTCACTAATATGATGATATTTAGGATGTCAATCCCTGGAGTTAAATAGGACTTGGCGCCATAGTCCACAAATGTTTCCCTTTGGGGCATCTTTTTAGGCAAACAAGCTATCAATTGTTGGGGCTGAACAGTAGAACAAAGGTTAGGGATTTTTTAAATATTGAAACCTATTCACACTTTTCAATTTCTGTAAATCCAATTTTTTGTGGATGTTTCAGTTATGTAGATAAACTTTAGAGATTTCTTGGGATAACTTCTGAAAGAATATTTTGTTTATATGATTCTCTAGCAAGCTGGAGTAGAGAATACACTATTGCATCATCAGTTTGCTTTTCCTAAAAGCTCAGAAGCCATAGATATTGTTGCTTTATAGAGCGTTAGCTATTAATGTTAGGTGAGTCACCTAAAATTTAATGGCTTATGATTTACAGAACAAGAACATTCTTGAAATATATACAATTTCTATAGTGTGTTTAGCAAGAATATTTGTTTAGAAAATACACACTTCAAGCCAAGTACAGAGTGGGTGGCTACATGAAAAGAACAGGTTCTGAATTTTTGGTTGAACTTAGTCATACCAAAATTTCAGGGTCTTCAGAAAATAGCCTTATGTTCAGAATAGCAATTGTTAGTTGCTACTGGTTAAAATTACAATATTCTGCCTAGGCAGTGGTGGTGCATGCTTTTAAGTATATAGTGTATATATAGTATATACCCATAAGATTATAGTATATACTTATGTGTGGTCATAATACATCCATGAGCAAATGACTTAGCATGTCTAAAATAAAAACAGATAGAGAATACAGAAAAATATCCTTGTTTACCTCAAAATTTCATAATTGTTCATTCCAACTCATATTTGAAGTGAATTCTGTGGAAAAGACTCTCATAGAGAGAGGCACGTAACCCAAGTTCCAGCTACATCTTGGCCATAATAAACATTCTTTTCCCTTTGCTAAATGATATTCTGACACAACACGTAAAACCTGATTTAACTTGGTTTTAAGAAAATGTAGTTCTCTCCCCAGGTTTTTAGGTGATCCCTAAGTGAACAATTGCACTGACCTTATATCCAGACCACCATCAATACACCATAGAAAGTAGTGCAGCAGGGAACCTCCAACCACTTTCCCATGGGGCGGATGTGTCCGTTCAGAGCTCTGGGATACTTTCCTAAAGCTTCTATAATTAACCATATGAGTATTAAATGGACAAGAAAATGAGAAATAAAATACTTTCATCGCTGTTTTTTTCTCATATTAGCTGTGGTCTTACCAATAGGAGAATGAAGCAATCAACCTGCTTAAACTCTGGGATGCTCTGCCCTTTAAATTAGCATGCACTTTAGTGCAGTGAGATTGTTGTCTGTTTTGATGAATACATCAGCAATGACAAGTTGCACTTCATGGATAAGAAGGAACCTATTTGATCTTCTACTCCCTTGTTTCATTGTCTGACGGGTTCACCAGCTGCGCACACATTCTGCCTGTAGGAACTGTGGGAAAGGAAAATAGACAGCAGCGGTGGGAAAGCCTGCTTTCTCCTCTCTGTCCCAGCACTCTTGGTTCGGGAAGGCATAAACCATTCATCCCATGGTGGGGGCAACAGAAGGGTCAGTGGACTCTTACACACCTTTCAAAGATTACTGAGACATGTCAGAAGAAGGAACTGAGCCAAGAAACCTGGCAGGTTATTCCTTCTCTGAGTGTGCTTGTCACACACTGGCAAGAGTCACCCACAGGTCACTCCTGGGGCTGGCAAGAAATGAATCACCTGCTTCAAAACGGAGCATCTCTGCTTTCCCTCCCGTTCTCAATATGTTTCTAAGCATAATGCAAAATGCCTCCCTTGGTCTAGGAAGTCCTAAATGGTTTAAATTCTGGCCACCACAGAGAGGACGTATGGTCCCAGATAACAGTAATACTTTCCAGGGAGCTTCTGTATTCTGATTCTAATTTAGTGGAGAGATCCACGGCACTGCAGATAATGTGTATAAATGAAAGACAATAACCCTTTGTTATTTAGAGTGTGTATATAAAACAGGAACATATCATAACATGGTCATCACCAAGATCTTTCGCTAGTGATTTTGAGACGCTCTGCCCAACATTTGTGCTTTATGAAATGATAATTCACATGAGAGAACCTAAGAATGGCCTGTGCCAAGTTTGGGAGTTATAAACCAGCCTCCTGGGGCACTTAAGGTCTTCCACACGAAATCATATTATTCATCCATTCTAATCTGCATTGTCTGCCTGCTCCAGCCAAATCTGCATTGTCTGCCTGCTCCAGCCAAACCACTAGGAAAGATTCAGAGTCAAAAATCAGTTTTCCCACTGAGGGAAAATTTTAACTACCTGCTTCCGAATTAAGGCTTGAATTTAAATATTTGCATTTTTTAAATAATTTGAATGAAAAGTAGGGTGTGGGTTTTATATTTTTTTTAAAAAAATAAGCATTATCTTTTTTTATTAGATACCCATTGTCCTTTAAGACAGGTAAGGCAACTTATGTGCCGAGACCTTCTAGGAAGTTTTCTTTAATTAGCCTAAGTCAAATTTTTCATTTTTAGCTTCTATGTATTATGTAAATAGAGCTGCAGGATGTCTTTGTGGTTGAAAGCACGTATTGCTCTTGCAGAGAACCCAAGTTCAGTTCCCAGCACACACTCTGCTCAACTAAACCGCCACTAACTCAAGTCCTAGGAGACCCTTGAACTTCTAAAGGTACCAGCACTCGCACACATATACCCACAAAAAGACATGTAACTAAAAGAATATTTTTAATTCATAAAGTGTATGAATAGTCTTAGTTATGGTTTGCATTTCCATTGTAGATTCAGGGGAAAGAAAGAAGAAAAAAAAATCCATTGCTCTCAAAGAAACAGAAAGCTGGTTCTGGAATTATCACCACTACTGGCCAGAGAACAAAGAAAGTATGTGATTTATTCATTGTTCTTCCAGATATTCTGATAGCCTAAATTCTTGGACAGATATTTCCATATATTTTGAGAGAGAGGGAGAGAGAGATATTGGTGGTGGTGGTGGTATGAGTGTGTGTGTGTGTGTTGTGTTGACAGAAGGGTATACCACAGGCATGGATACAGAACTTCAGCATATTTAAATTTGTTCTTCATTTGCTCATACCCCACATAAAAAAGACTATCCTGACTATAAAAATTTTCATCTCCAGGTTTTCTGAAACACACTTGTATCATGCATCCATATGGGGTAATTTTAGGGGGGAGGATGCTTTTTGGTTTCTCTTCCTGATTAAAAAACTTGTATTGGGGTAGAAAAGGCTAGCCTTCAGAAATGATTTCACTGTCCATTTGCCACCTATGAGGAGCCCCTATACTGAGCACAGTTCGTAAAAGAGGGCAACTATCCTTTCTTGTGTATGTTTTGTATCTTAATATGTAGTAAACACTTGAGATTTCCTCCCAAACAGGGTGGGGTGAGAAGAATAAGCCAAAGTATTTTCTCTTTCACAGTTTCTTAATTTGTGGCTTGAAAACTGAAAACAGGTTTGAGAACTGTTGAGAAATCACATATATTATGTTTTAATTATGTTATCTTTTACATGGATGATTGATACTGCCTAATTGCAAATGCTGAAGACTGTTAGCCAATTTCATCAATGCTTAAATGACCTATTACAGAGAATATATTTTTAAGGAATTAGAAGAAAATTATGTCTTTCTATATTGTGTGTCTTATCTGCTTGCAAAACTTTCCAAAGCTCATTAGATATCAGTTGCATGTGTTCTTTTTCTGAGCAAGATAGATTCCAATGCTCCAAGTTACTGCAATTGCACAATGTTTCACTGACTGTGTTGACTGTGACCAAAACCCTACAGCAACACCTTTGGGGTAGGAGGGAGGTTTTCCGGTTCATAGTTTCTGATGGCCCATTTCATAATCGTTGGGAGCCACACACTTGGTTACGTGTCATGACAATAGAAGTGTGCAGCAGGGTAATTGCTTCATAGAAGACAGGAAGCAGAAAAAAGGGGATGCCAGTACTCAGATAGCCTTTCCAGACCCTTCATTTAATTCCTTCCAGTCCCCACCATCAGGATGGCTTCTTCCTCCCAGCAGTTGATTCATATTGGAGTCACCCTAAGAGATATACCTAAATGTATACTTTGCCAATCTCCTAGAGATTATAAATCCAATCGAGCTGACAATAAAAACTATTATAATTACTTAATGAAATGAAGTGGATGTAATATTGCATAAATAATGAATTAAGTCTAGGAAGAAAGGGAGGAAACTATTGACAACAAAATATAGTCAACATAGTTCTAGTTTTCTATCATAGAGTCTGGGTATAAGATAGGAGCATATTGGGAATCATCATTTCAAAGTCTTTATTTCTAATTTCAAGTATAATAAAGAGTTAAAAGTGCCTTCCATTTTGGTTGTTTGTTGAAATTTAAGTATGACTACAAAGTTTCTTAAAATTGACTTCCTAGATTCTTTCCCTTCTATCTAACTTTCTGTCTTCTCTACTTGTTGTCCCAAATCTACAATCTAGTATAGATAAGGAAGGACAACATAAAACTGGCCAGGCTTGGGGAAGAAGCCATTTGCCTACATTTTAAATGTATCTCTTTGTCTAATGTTTGCCTTTTCTAGAAGGCAGAGAAAACCTAATCAAAGACACTTTACAGGATATCAAAACTAAATTTAAAGTACAGAACAGCGAGCTTGAAATATCAGTGAAACCTGATTATGAGCTCATCTCATAATTTGATGCTGTATGCCATTTATTACACTAAAACCATAGAGAGATCGTACCAAGTATAACCTTTAAGGTGGATCTTTTTAGGATACATGCTATTCATCACCCATAAGAAGACAATTTGTAAATGTTCTTTTAAGCAATCCCCAAATAAATATTTTCTTAAAAAGCCAAGATTTGCTCCTGTGAAATCAACATCTGGTATTTTAAAGAAGACTAAAGTGAAAAGCTTTTCTATTATATGAATTAGAATGGGTCTTTATTGTTATTGCTTGCTTTACTCAACATATAAAACGCATGCCTTTTCTACATCTGTACTTATGCTGTAAGCCATCTCATCTTGAGACATCTTTAAGGCCACCATTTTTAGACCCTGAAGCAGCTACACTGTCTCCTTCTTTCCTCCATTCATGTTTGGCTCTAGGAAGCGTTCAGCCTGTAATGGAGCCATGGCTGTGGGAAGGGAGTGAGTGATGAGCAATCAGTGCTGTCTACTACGTCAGACAGAACACTCTGTTTCATCTCCACGGTTAGCTAAATGAGCTCTCAGGGTAGCTCTTGCTGCTCATGTTTCTTTTTTTAAGACTCCAGAGATGGTGTGCATATATGTGCACACACATGTTTGCAGAATAAAAACAAAGTCTTTTATTAATGCCTACTTATACCTGAAAATATTCTATGTTACTTATTTTATTATATATTCTCTTTTCAGTGCCAAATGTTATATGACAATTTTAAAATTAAAGCAATGATATGCATGCCTTTCTTGCTAGCTTCTTTTATTAAATGATAACAATAATTCTACATGAACAATTGAAGAAGGCACAAAGGCCTCAACAATATGTTCCATGATTCTGAAATTTGTTTCTTAATCTTCTTATTTGACTACTTTCTTTGTAAACTACGAAAATAGACCTTGCATTCCAATTTGTGTTTTCTAGAAAGTTTGTTAGTAGTCTGGTCCTAGATAGTATAAAGGCAGTGGATCATTTACAAACATACGTACTGGGGAAAGCAGAGTAGTATAAATGGGTATCTAAAAAGGATCTGGTTCAGAGAAGCCAAATTTAGGTTGGGCACATCTTAATTGTAGAGAAAGTAACAAGCAGCCAACAAATAGATAAAAGTTTCAATTTGTAATTCTCACTTTTTCTAGGCATATCTGATGATACCAGCAACACTATTCTGAACCACTTCAACTCATCTTTGTAACTCACCTGGCTCTAACAAAGGGGTACTTCTGTTAGGTACAAACTTTAGGATCAAAATTAGTTTACTATTTCTCATAATCCTGGGCTGATGGAGCTGAGAGAAAATTGATCAGGATTATGAGAGCCACTGGATGCCTCCCTGTAAGTGTGGTCACTAATAATTCCCCCCAACACCATGGAGCACCCAACTATACAAAGAAGGAAGACATTCTTAGGTTAGACCAGTTATTTGGGTCCTTAGGCATCTTTCTTCTTTTTTCCTTCCAGAATAGCATCTGCCTGTGCATATATAATGGTTCAGCGTGTAAGGGTCAGGCTTTCTGGTTTGATGCTTGTTAGACGTGTACTCTTTTCTGAAGATAAACAGAAGAGCAGTGGATTTAGAGGAGAGAGCAGGTGGAGAATCCAGCAAGGAGTGAAGCAAAAGGAAGTTGCATTCGGGATGTATTGCATTAAAGAAGAATAAATAATAAGAAAATATTTAAGTAGCTCACTTCATCTATTAACCTCAGATTTCTCTTATGTAAAGGAGGAAAGGAAATAATGTTAATGTATACCACAGAGTAGTTACGGTGACTCAATGGGATACTTACCGTGCAGCATCTATCATAGGACCTGGCTCTTAAACAATTGTTTGTTGAAGGTTGTGTACTGTTGAGACCAGACCTTCCATCACTTCATTTCAGCATACTTTCCCCTGCCTACCTTAGAGGTTTGTGGAACAGAACATGCCCCAGAAATGTCCTGGTTGGGACTTCAAAGGAACAATCCAAAATTACCCAACTACTAAAATTAAAAAGAGAGAGACGAGATTGAACATTTTATCTAAGAAAACTGCTTAGCTATGCAAAGATAGATCGAGAGAGATATCAGTTTGACTCTCCTATGTTAGTGATTCTGTCTGTGGGCAGAATACCTTTGCCTTCAGACTATAAAAAATAGAAAAGAAAATGTTAACAAACGCTAGTGGATTGTTGTCAAATAAAGTCAATAAAAATGATTACTCTAGCAATATAAAAGTGTTCCATAAAAGCTTAATAATCAACTGTATTTAAGCAGTGTACCACTGAGTACGCTGACAGGGTGCTCATGTTTTATAAACAACATTTATGGACTTTCACAATTCAAAATTTCAGTCTTTATGAGTTGTATATAAATCTGGGAAGTGACTGAAACCACATTTTAAAGCTAAACCTCTTCTGGGGCACCCTGCCAAACATGCATGGATCCCCAGGGGAAATCCCACTCCTAACACACAGCCTGGGGAGACTAGCTTGTCCCTTAGACAGCTAAAGAGTGGGATGGTGCTAAAAAAGAATAGGGCTTCAAGAAACAGAAGGAATTTCTCTAAATCTGTAAATGCAGGCTTGGTGTTTCATTTTCTTACACATCAGAAAGGATCTATTTTCATCTGTTTTGTTTGCTCATAATTTAGCTACTGGTATATGCATGATACAACACTTTTTAATAGCATGGGTTAAACTTTTCTGTGTTCCTAAGAAGTGTTGATAGTCCCACCACTTTGAAGGGTGTAATGAGACTACAATAAAGTATAGGACTGGCAAGATTACTCAGTGGGTAGAGTCACTTGCCACCAAGCCTGCTGACTTGAATCTGATTCCCAGGACCCCCATGGTGGAAGGAGAGAACGGGCTCCTGCAAGTCATCCTTTGACCACCATGTGGCAATGCCCAGCACTCATTTAACAAACAAGAAAACATAATTTTGAAATTAAAATAAATAAATGTAATTTAACCTAATCAACACCCAGAACACTTAGGTGACTCAAAATTATATTTCCTATTTCATCTGTTCCATGCTTTCTGTCAACAACCCAGGCAATATCATTGGTTGATAGCCTCCTACATAGGTAACATTGCTAATATTATATCAGCACAAATTTTGGAGTCCTCTTTGAGGAAAATTCATTGGCAGCACTGAAGATAAGGGACACAGAGATCTCCATCATTGAAAGTCAAGGTGCATGCTGCCTGCACAGCACGAAACTCCAAGGACAATCTGATTAAAGGATGTCCAAAGGTTCTCCCCTTGTCAATGAAGGAGGGTATGTCCTACAGGTATTCCAACATCCTATTTCCAATAAAGGAATCATCTTTCTACAAAGTGGTCCAAAGCACACTGAGTGTTAAGCGTGTGCAAACAGAAAGAGAAATATATAGTTAGGAAACTAAGAAAAACAATGAAATTAATATCATTGCAAGTAGTGCTCACTAATAACAAAGCCATGAACAGCAGAAGGGCATAGGTAAGTAATATATTCAAAGTTTACAAGTACTTTCTATGTATATAAAGCCATGATCAAAGTTGATTTGAAAATTTTATCTTATTTTCTAAGATTATCTCCTAGGATTAAAATTTGACCCCTGCCTCTACTGTACATAACTAGCTTATCTCTTCATGCCTCTTTAGGTTGCCATGGAAACTTTAATCCCCCCTGGTAGCTGTCCATTTCCAAATAGTACAGTCAGACTGAAAATACTCTGCTATTTTAGCCAGGGTTAGAATGAAACTCAGTGAGGGGGAGGAAATATGAGGAAGAGCCTCTTGGAACTAATAGCATATGTTATTAGATCTCCTTGTCTCCTTTAGTTTCTGAGATTCCATGAGATTCACCATGACTGAATAATTTGTGCTTGTCACATTCAGCAAGCCAAGCTGATAGAATTCAGTCTAAAACAGTCAAAAGCTACATTTCAGATTCTACCTGAGATAAAAGTATCAATCCAAAGCTAAGATCCAATAGGCCTAATGTTATCCCATGTCTTTGTGTCTATTCTCCAAACCTCAGAAATCTCCACTTAATATGACCTGAGGGATCCAAATACATCATCTACTCTCTCCTGAATTACCTTCATGTTGAACTTCATCTACACTCTCAATAACTTTTCAATGAACATTATACAGTCTCTTTAGTTCAGATATTTTTTTTTTCATCTGGAATTTGAAAAGCTTAAGACAGAGTATGATCTCTACCTACATTCAGTGACTAGATACATTTTGAATTAAATAATTAGAATTTGCAAAGTTATAAGAGGAACCTTAAAACATAGGTAAAAGCATACTACCTATAAATTAAGTCTGGTCAATTTTTAGTCTTCTAATACTTGACATTTATTGAATACTAAAACATTATAATCAGTTATTTCAAATAATCAAAGAAATAAGAAATAAGAAAATGAAGTTCCATGCCTATCCTTAAAAATATGTATTTGATTTTTAATTGTTTCACCAATTTCTTCTATAAAACCAAACAAAAGAATATATATATGAATATATATATGTATATGAATATAATTACCACCGTGTCTTTGTGTCTATACCCCCAAACTTTAAAAATCCCAGTTTACGATCTAGGGCTATCAAACATGTCATGAACTTGAAACCATGACTGGCTTCTAAGAGTTACAGAATGACACTCTAGATATTTGCTAAGTGATTCCCAGACATCTTATCTGAGGCTTAAACTCTAAGCCGAAAGGAAAAAAATCAAGACACTTTTATTGAATGAACTGAAACCAAGACCCTAGTCCCATACCTTGCTGTTCCTGAGAAAATAAGTCACTGGTAAAAAGAATCATGATTTATTTGGAATGCAAGAGTATGTTGATAACTATGGTAATTATTGCACTCTAGAGGTTTATAGAATATGGGGGCTAAGATGAAAACATATTCCTAAGAAACTACAGAATAATCATCTGCCATGTTTTAGTATCCAGGCAAATATTCAATGATTGCCTTCTCAATCTGAAGGTCAGAAGTTTTATAATTCTTAGGTTAGTCTCATGATCTTGTCTCATAAACTTCCCCAAGACAGTGGTCTGGCCTAAATGTAGACCTTTAGTATGTGTGATAAATCTATAAAGTTATAAAGGGGCAAGGCAGCCCAAAACTGGTCCAAAAGTAACTTTATCTCTAAAGACCTTTGGAATTGAGAGGTACAATGGTTAATCTTGATTGTCAGTTTGATGAGAGTCATCTGGGATTTCAGTAAAGCACACCTCAGAGTGTATGCATGTCCATGAGAGGGATCCCAGGGAGGATCAGATTCAGAAGGCTTTGTCTAATCAATAGTGTCGTCCACTGATGGACTCAGACTTTAACTGCTAATGAGGTTAAGGAGGTCTAGTTGAAGAAAACATGTGTATGCCTTTGAAGAGTATACCTCATCTATCGATCTATCTGTCTGTCTGTCTGTCCATCAATCAGTCTATCCATTAAGTATCATCCAACTATCATCTATCTATCACTTATCTATTTATCTATTAACAATCGATCGATCGATTCATCCATTTATCTCTATCCTCCATCTCTCTTGTCATAGCTACCACAAGGTACAAAATTCTGCTCTGCCATACACTCTTGGTGCCATAATATCCTGTTTTATCATAGGCCCATGACAACAGAGCAACCCCATCATGGACCCAAACACCTGAAGCTGTGTGACAAAATCTTCTTTTCCTTAAGTTGTTTTTCTTGTATAATAATCACAGTGATGAAAAAAAAAAAAATAAAAAAAAATAGTGAAAAAAAAAAAAAAAAAAAAAAAAAAAAAAAGAAATAATCACAGTGATGAAGGCAACATAAAAGGTATTCTTGGTTACACAAAGCTAGTGAAAGACATTGGAGACATCACATTGTGGATATGCTGGAGTGAGGGACAGAACCAACTTCCAGGTAGGAAAGTGGATTAGATTAGTCTTACTCTTAGGATGTTCTTTTCCAATTCTGTGCAGGCTCTTTGGGCCATCATAATAAAAACATTCCAACTTCCAAGCTCCAAACTGAAGAGGATCCAGTACCTTTTCATATTCACAGCCAACTCTCAATTAGTTATGCATAGGAGAGTCGTGTGTTTGATAATAAAATGATAATTTATGTATTTGCGGGTTTTTTCTTTTGTTTTTGGCAAGACCAACTGACTTATTTTCCTAATTGTGTCTGACCCTAATTAGTGTCATAGCTAACATTCTCCGGTGCATACACAGATGAACACATACCATTCACCAATTGGTGATGGGTGGAATGCCCAGAAACACTTTGTGGGATAAGGAAAGGAGAGCTGAGATTATATTTTTGTTGCTGGCAGTTCACACACAAGATAATCAATAAAGAGTTGGCTGTATTTATAGGAGGCTCTTCCTAGAGCCAAATAATCACATTAGCTAATTCCCACCCATGAAATAAATGTAGTCTCAGTAATTACTTATTAAACTAAGTCTATCAACATACAGCACATTTTCTTTTAACTGGGATTATCAAGCTTGACTGTTTATATCAATCCAATTAAGATAATTGTCTGACTCTCCAGTACTGGCTGCCATGTAATTCTTTCTCAGTTTTCTCTCGGGCTTATAGATTTGGGGGAATTCGGCATAACTTTAGCGATATCCAGACAGTTGTCTAGACAGTTCCTCCTGAAAGGTGGGAGTGGTCTGGCTCCTAACTTAATGTCCCTGGTGCACCACGCCCATGGCCCCACCCTTGCCACAGTACTCACCTTTCTCTTCCTCGGCTTGGCTGCTTTCTGCAGTCTCCGTTGGAGGCTGGGCCGCCTTGGTGGCAGCATCCTCTGCAGCAGGCGTGGTGGCAGCAGCATCAGTGACAGCGGCAGGCACGTCGGCTTGTTTAGGCTCCTCCTTGGCAGCGCCATCTTCGGCCTTGGAGGACGGCGAGTTATCAGTGGTAGCTTTAGCGGCACTTTCTGTCTCAGCTGAACCGGCCTTCTCCTCTGAGGGAGCCACATCCCCTTCACCTTTCTTCTCCTCAGAAGGCGCATCGCCTGCCTTGCTCGGCTCGTCAGCCTTGGGGCTGGTGGCTGGGGCTGCATCGGTAGCAGCAGGGCCGTCTCCCTCCTTCTTCTCCACACCATCAGCAACGGGAGCATCCTCTTTCTTCTCGTCTGCCTCGGCCTCGGCAGCTGGTGCATCGCCCTTCTTCTCGCCTTTGAGCTTTTTCCTTGTTATGTGTCCACGGAAGCTAGCCTGAATTTTGGTCGCAGCCTTATGAGCCTTATCTTCCGGTTTGACACCATCTTGTTCAATCTTTTGGTCCTCATCATTCTTTTCAACCTTTGTGGACAAAAGAGGGACAAAAAGGAAATCTCAGAGGGTGTTCTTTTCCTTCAAATTGTGACATTGGATATCTATTGAGTGATTCACTCTGGGCTAAACACTTTACTGGGCAGTTAAAAGAAATTAAAAATCAGAGACATTTCTCCAGCCACTCCTCTGCTCTTGGAGAGATGGTTTTGCTGTATAACCCTGCCTGGCCTGGAGCATGAACTTCTTCCTTCTCAGCATCGCTGTTCAGGGATTACAGACTTGAATTACAGACCAAATATTACCATCCTTCTGACCTCCAAGAATCATAGGCATTAGAAGGATGTGCTGAAGCAGCCCTGCAATTCCAGAACTCAAGAAGCTGAAGTAAGAAGATTGCGGCAAATTCAAGGCAACCTGGACTACATAGTGAGTTCCGGGCTAGCCTAGGCTACAATGTGAGACACACATCTCTACTTTAAGCAAAAAGTAAGCAAATAAACAAAATCACTGATGTTCACTTGTATGTATTTCCTTTCTCAAGTCAATGTTATTCTATAAAGCAATTAATACAAGCCCAGTTTTAGATGTAACTTGGTTACTCAAATCATATTTGCCCTAGATTTCCATAAAAGGGACCTCAAAGATGTTGGGTTCTCAGGATTACTGAAGACTCTAAAACTTAACAACTTAAGAAATATTATTCAATAACCCATTCATCTACCTCCCCTAAGCTTCCAAGCATAATCAGAAAATTAATATACTCAAGGAAAGAAGCATGCCAAATATTTCGATAGTAAATCCCGTCAGTGTTTTGTACAAAATATAAATGAATTCCAGAGCTTTGAGGAATTCAGAATGCGATGATTCATGATGCTGCTTAACTATCTCGATAAGTGGCCCAACACTGACAATGAACATACCAGGCCTTCAAAATCGGACTGTAGAAAATAGTTATTATCATTGAGTTTTAAAAGGTGAGAAAGTTTGTTTTGGTTGTTTAAAAAAAATTTAGCCCAAATCTAATATGGACACAGTTTTTATTATAAAGCATCTTAATAGTGCAGGCATGAAATTAAAATATAAACTATCTTATCTTTTGGCAATAACATTTACGGTCTTACATGTGCTACAAATGACCTTTTTCTATTTGGAAATTCAATCAAAAAGTAGGAACAAAAGGTATAGACATGGAAGAGTAGTTCAGTACACAAAATTCTGCATCATATTGAAGTTAATTGTGGTACCCTGACTGTACACACACACACACACACACACACACACACGCATACATACATATATACATACACACACTATATACATATATACATACATACACATATATACATATTTTATTTCTGACAGTTTCATTCACTTATATAATGACTTTTACTTGTTTTTGTACACCCTCTACTGCTCTCCCTCATTGCTCCCCTCCTTCACTTGTCAAACACTTCTTCCCGAGAAGTCACATTCCTGGTTTCACATCCTTCTTTTTAAGTGTGGCCCACTGAGTTTAGAGTTGTTTGCATGAACCCTGGTGGGAAATTATTTGCTGGAGCAAGGCAACCTATTAGAGGCTGTACCCCTGAAGAAAATGACTCACACCCTCTCCCAGCAACTGTTAACAGCCCACAGACCCACAGGAAAGAGTAGAGTTTCACGGGCTCTCCTTATTAAAGATGAAATGTTGAAGGGCCCAATCACGTGCAGACTGTGTCACAGCGAGTTCATGAAGACGATGGCTAAGTTTTGAGCATCTAGCTTTTGCTCCCATTTGTGAGCGCTGTTCTAGGTGCTGTGAGTTATGGCAGTAAGCAGTATAGCTACTTGTTCTCAAAAAAATAATAATAAAAGCAGTTATTGCGTACTGTCATATGCTTGGTGTTAATCTGCCCTTGGCTTTGAGTTTGCCCTTTGTTTTTGTTTGGGAAGAAAGCCACAGTGGTCAACACACAGTATGCTTTTCCACCTGTCGTACCAGCCCAACCCCAGTGACCCAGATCCAGCTAATCATGATGTGGTCCTCTTTGACGTCCTTTGGACAAATATACAGACCTGTCATGGCTTAGGTCCATCATCAATCTCAGTGGATACACAAAGGTGTCTTTGAAAATAAGACACATGCGAGTCTCAAATCAAGATCGACAGTATTTTCCATAAAATTCAAGGCAAGCTTTTCTTTTCCTCAGTTCATCATGCATATGATTCTGTACTGAAGGAAAGATGAATGACAGCCATTTCACGAGGCCCATCCTCCTCCTTCCTTCCTCCACCCAGAGTCAAGCTGCAAATGCTTTGCTATTGGATGCACCACCTCCTTCCTGCCATCCTGCTGCTCTTGATGGCTCCTACTGGGACACACGCAGCACAATCTGGGGCAGCTGAGCATCTGTCCCTGCCAGGAGCCCTCTGCTCAGAGATGAAATCATAACCCTGTAAAATTAACAGTTGTGAATGGAGCACAGAGTAAAGCCAAGATGTTATTTATTGTACTCCACGGTGGATTTTCTCAATGAGGCACTATCTTATAAGATAGGACATCTGCATGTGGGCACGGATGCCAAGCGGTTCTTCAATATAAATACTACTCCTTCTGTGCAAAAACAAACCAGTTATTTTGTGTTAGGCCAACATGCAGAAGAGGTCCTCTGGTGTCTCAAGAAAGCTACCGTGTCCCATTAATAACACCAATATTTAAAAAACAGAAAGAGGTGATTAAATCAAACCTAAGGATGCATGAAAAGCCATCATGGAAACCTGCTTTGTAGCCTAATCAAAAATATACAACTTATAAAAATAGTATTTGAACTCCTACATGGGTGGACAATGCTTCCCCCATAAGACACGGGTTATTAAATGAAAGTCTCGGTGCCAGGAATGAGATCCCTAACTATGAGTTATTAGTCAGACAGGCCCCAGAGAACCTTATCCCCACCCATACTTAAACTCCCCAAAATAATCAGCTAGTTCCCTTGCTTTTAGTTTCCAACCAAAGCTGAGGACACTTGATTCCCGAGGAACCAGATATCAATCTGGAAAACAACTACTCAGAAAAATCAACTTGCTTCATCCCATAGCATGATTGAGTCAATGATCCAGTACAGGTTTGGACTAAGTTCCTTTCACCAAGTATACCCATCCTCCAAGTCCAAGTTTATTGAATTATACACTGAGGATTGCTTGGAGTTTCTTGAAGCCAACACTCCATGAAACATCACGTTAATATAGTCACTGTGTACAGAGTGTCTATGCTAAGCACACACACACTAGTAAGGAGATGGATACTACATTTCTTGAGTGCCTATGGTTCAGCAATAAAATTAGCATGCATTTTTCTGGGTTCAGTGCGGTTAAGATTTTACAATTATTGTGAGAATAGTCAACCCTCCACACAAAGGAAAGCTTTGATATACTATCTATTTCTGTCAGCTACAAATATCATTTCAATTTTTCATTTCTTTTCCTCTGAGATATGACTGATTTTGAATACTTTAAAAACTATCATCGTGTGGTTATTCTTCTTTCTAACTATGATATTTCCGTCCTGGAATAAAGTCTGCTTACTCTGTGCTATTAGATATCATATGTTAGAAGGATGGAAGTATGTGACTTGTTTCTGTTGTTATTGTTTTGTTTTTGTTTGTTTTGTTGTTGTTGTTAATAGGCACTCCCAGTTAAGAAATTGTATTAGGTCTCAGATGAGATCTTAGACTTTGAAAGGGTATTGGAATTGTTAAAGACAATGGAGATTTCAAAGTTCAACTGATGTGTGTGTGTGTGTGTGTGTGTGTATATATATATAAAATCTTATAGTGTATTTTTGGACTATAAGATGACTACTCAGCTAGGGAATAAGGATGGAAGATGATGGCTTAAAGGTGATGTGTTTCAAATTGAAAGGGATGGAGTTGTGATGGGTTAGTGTTAACTGCCAACTTGACAGCCTCCAAGAACACCCCTGCGTGATTAATTTAGCCATTGAGCATGCCTGTGAGGGATTATGATTATGAAGATAACAAGGTAGGAAATCTAGCCTACAAGTGGGCGGCCATTCCTTTGGTTCGGGTACTTGCCTGACTGGATAGAAAGGATAAAATGAGCTGAACACATGCCTTTATCTCTCTTCCTCCTATTTTGGGGGTGATGCAACCAGGTGCTTCAAGCTCCTATAGCTTAACTTCCCTACCATGACAGATTGCATGTTTGCACTATGAATGGAAATAACTCCTTTTAACTGAAGTTGCTTTTGTGAGGGTGTTTTTAATTGTAGCAAAAGAAAAGAATTCAGAAGCTGAGAGTACCTTTGGTAAACTAAAATATGATCAATTTGATTGAGCAAAGTTATTTTTAAGAAATATAACCAAAGGGCAAGAGATGTGCTAAACAATGTTTCCTCTAACACAGTAGAGTTTTCATGCATATGAAAAAAATATCTGATGTGGCCTATATAATAACAAGAGTAAAATATTAATATTCAAATATGAAATTTAGCAAATACCTAGCTATGATCCATTCTATTCTTATTAATAACCTATTTTAGTGCATTCCACTTGCAATCATAATTGATACTTTATCAACATACTTTAGAAAACCTAAGCAAATATCAAACCAGATTACACTAGTGGCTTCATACTTTCTTTAAATGTAGTTAAGGGTCCAGAACTATATTGAAATGCCCCCTTATAAATGAGAAAGAGGGATGCGGGAGCCTCCTCTAGTTTCTTAGATGAAATGTCTCAGCATTTTTCTGGGTGGATGTAGAGATTAGTCACAGCTGGGTGCACAAGTTTCCTTCCACACTGTACTTTCTTGGTTTGAAGGTTCCTCTAAGGTAAAATGAAAGAGAATGCAGGTAGAAGCAATGAAACTTTTAAGCCTTTTCCAACAACTGTCATAACTTGATTCCACTCTGACTCGGGGTCTAGTAAAAATCCTTTCTTAGATATGGGTCAAGTGAGATACTTTTATGACCGAGTAATTCCCCGAAAGAACATGTGAACAAAGAGGGATTCTGGAAATCCTGATGGAGTACTGGTGAAGGAGCTCCTGTTTTCCCTTAGATAAATGTGCAGTATATTGCTGCCACTTGCAGAATCAACAAGAAAACAAAAAAAAATTGATCTTCAGTTGTCAGAATAGAAACTAAATATGGGAGATTCTATCTAATACTACTATTAAATTCTCAAATAATAGCTAGTGATAAAAAATAAGTCTATGGTTTATATATGATTTATCATGTACATTTCACCTACTTCCTCTATAATATTAGGTAGCGTGCTTTAAATGGTTTAAAACACCATTAAGTACATAGTTCAGCTTTCTAACAGAGAAGCCGAGCATTTGAGAAAGAATTTGCCTATATTTGCTGCTGGATTCCAAGTTTTTAGACTGAAGCAGAAATCAGTACATGGCAGCAGGTATTGAACTAATATTTGTTGGATGAGCTAAAACTTTCAACATCTTGTACTAGGGAGGTGGCTCAACCTCGACACAGAAACTAAAGTCCCGAGCTTGATTTCCAGGAACCCACGTGGTAGAAGATGAGAACTGACTCCCAAAAGTTGTCCTCTGACCTCCACATGTGACCTCCATTGTGTGCACACCTGTGTGCATACATATTAAAAATATAGTATAATTTTAAAAATTAAGCAAACATTTAACATTCCAAATAATAACATTTCAGGAAAATTACAGGCAAAGACGTCAGGGTTTAATTTTGCCAACTTTATGAAAAGCCTGCTTTTCCCAGCGATGAAGTTAAAGAGCATCTCTCAGCATAGAGATGAGAGAGGAATTCAACAAGGAGAAGTTACAAGAACAAAGGCGTGTCACTACTGATGCTAACACAAGAAGTCAGCACTTAGAGTTATCCAAGCCATGGGCAACTGTGTCTAGACGGAAGACATACTCATATCATCCATGAGTTAGCAAGTCTTAGCAATAAAATAATGTTTCCAATACCTACCTTTTTTATATATGTGAAATTTCTGAAGATATTTAAAGAAGATTATAACAGAATCTCTCTTACTCTATTGATACCTAGTCCCTGTATTGCTTAAGCCCTGAAGTTAAGCATGATCCCCTCTTTAAACTGGAGTTGGGAAAGAAATATAGACTTATGAAAAGGCATATATTATGCTAGCCATTTCACAGAGTACATGCTAGATAGAAATTGACTAAACTCTTATAGAAAACATTTGCATGTGGCAGACATGGGGATAGGTTGTCTAACTGAATCAAGGATCAAAGCCACCGACAGGCACATGTAAATTATGCTCTCTCAAGAGGTCACTATTCCTTTAGTGGTAAGAGAGTGAAACTCCCTATCAGATCACTCAAAAGACTGACAGACCAAAAGACTTCTACTTGGCCCCTCATTGGTGGCACTTTCTGGGGAGGGTTAGGCGTGGAGCCTTGTTGGAGGAAGCACACCACTGAAAGGTTATAGCATCACGCTGTTTCTTTTTTGCTCTTTGTTTTATGCTTCCAGGTGAAGGTGTGGTCTCACAGCTTCCAGTTCCTGCTGCCATGCCTGTTGCTTGACGTCATGCCTTCCCACCAAGATAGATTCTCATCTCTCTGGAGCCATCAGTTAAAGTCAACACTTCTTCTGTAGGTCACTTTTGCTATGGTATTTTTTTTTATCTCAGCAACAGAAATGTAACTAACATATCTGGAGACCACTGGGGTGTAAGGAAAAAGAGTAGTCAGCCAATACATATGAGAAGAGATGGGAGAGTAGCCCAGAATTCACAACAAACCACCAGCAGGGGTGAATCCTTCCCAGGGAAAAGGACTGAGAACGAATGACATTCCAGTCTTCTGGAGAACATGGTCATATCTGCCCAGCAGAGCCCCTGGCTTGTAGAACTCAAGATCAAACAAAATTCTTCCCTGACAGGCACGCAAATATCCCTTTAATTGGACACTCAAGAACACAAGCTACACAGAAATACACATTTATTTAGATTGCTTTCTTCTACTAAACAAAATAGCGCTACTAACCAATTTCTACTTCCTTCCCTTCTCAACTGGCACGTGCCTTCATTCTACTATTAACTCAACTCTTTGAATCAGAAGCCCTCTGAGAACAGAACTTTCTCAGTTTTGCACACTCTCAGCACCACAGCAGTTAAAATTGTGTCAGCCCATCACTGATGTGTAGAAAATACTCATCAATGGCTTTTAAGTAACACGTGCCACTTTGTGTTTCTGAACCCAAACCAGAGGAACACTGAGCCAGCTGCCCGACTATCCTGGAGCTGCTCAAGTCACTCTCTAGCAGTTCTTTGCCTCCATCCCCTTTCATGTGGAAAGAGAGGACAGTGTGTACATTCACTCTTTCCGTTCAGTCTTCATCATGACCGTGTGAGGCGCACATCATGCTTCCTGATTAGAACCCAGACATTTAGAAAACAAAGCTGTGTGGGCCAGATGCTCAATGACACAGCCCTTTCTTGGTCTCATTTGTTCAGTGCTTTTTTTTAAATAAAATGCAGAAAGTCAATATTTCTCGATTATTTAGAGAATTGGCTATGTAGGTCTGAAATCCTGTCCTACCACAGACTTAGCAGTTCACCACCTTGGGCGGATCAGTCTCAGGTTCCTAACCTGTGAGGTGGAAGAGCAATAGAACTATCCCGTTGTTTTTATAACTGAATGAGTTCATGTACGAAAAGCATTTAACACAGTTCCTGACACACTGCATGTGCTCAAGCTGGGTAAATGTGAAATTTTTTTCTCATAATCATTCTCATATACCAGGCATGGTAGCATACGCCTGTAATCTCAGCACTTCAAAGGCAGGAAAATCAAGAGTTCTAGGCCAGTCTCAGCCTTACATTGAGTTGAAGGTCATCCTGGGTTACAAGACACCCTGCCTCAAAAAAAAAAAAAAAAAAAAAAAAAAAAAACAAAAAAAAACAAAAAAAAAAAACCCACAAACAAATACAAAAAAAAAAAGATCACTAACATCATCATTATCACCCTCAGAGCAATGTTTACTTCATCAAGAGACTAAGCTAAGACTGTCAACAGATAAATATCTAAAGATGGTTTAGCCACTAGACTTTATCTATCACTTGTATCTATCACCTGGTTTGTTGGCGTACCCATCCAGAGAGGGGGGTTGTGTGGGGACATTCCTCAGCTCCCCTGTACTGCTGAGCTATCTATCTTCAAAGGTATAAGCAGGAAGCTATCTAAAAATGCTGCAATATGAAGTTTGTTTTTTTTTCCTATCCCTGGGAAAAGAGAGATATGTTTATACTGTCAAAGTTAAATAAGATTCTTACTCATGTCCCAGCTGACACACTAACTGCTTCCTTCTCCATCTCTAACTTTGCCAGTCCTCCATCTTCACATGTCCAGAAGAAATGATGAGATCTAACCATTTTCAAGATATATGACCTCCACCTGACACCTCACAAAACATTTCCCGTTTTGCTACTATTTTTTTGTTGCATTCCACTGATCAACTTATATCCCTTGTGCATCTGTGTAGCTGCCTGAGCTGGTTCTGAGAGAAACTGTGCATTTATGACTGGTAATAACTGTGACTGATCAAAAGTTACAAATGTGAATGTCGCACATTGTGTGGGGGATTAGTTTGTGAATGTTGGTTCCTATGACAAAGAAGAATTTTAATTTCAGATTGTTCAGCTTCATCCAACACACCCCATGGGCAAATTAAAATACCCAAAATGTCATGTGCCTAATCTAGAAAGGGTACACGTTAT
This sequence comes from Alexandromys fortis, assembly GCF_014885135.2. Taxonomy (NCBI): domain Eukaryota; kingdom Metazoa; phylum Chordata; class Mammalia; order Rodentia; family Cricetidae; genus Alexandromys; species Alexandromys fortis. The sequence goes on from NW_026067944.1 coordinate 28,196,410, forward strand.
CTATCACCAGAGTGCATGTTATTATGAGATCTATTTGGTAGGTGATAAAAAAGAAATCCGAAATACAATTGGGGGGGGGAAGAGTGCTTTGAATTGTATGATTCATTGTGGAGTATTTTAAACATAATAACTTTGTTTCTCAAAGAATCCCAATGACATAATGAGTGACTCTGCTATCACTTTTCAAAAATAAGAAAATTAATAGGCAAAATAAGTAAGTAGTTCCACAGCTATAGGATGGATCTTATAAATACACTATATACACTTATAATCTCACCTAATGTTCACACCTATCAGAGTCATGCCAGTTATTTAATAATAGACAGTTTGAAAGTATCATTGAGTATGTAACAATCCTCATATCAGTTCTAAGTCTGGAAATATATAGTACCTATAAAAGACATGGAGCAGGACAATGCAAATAAAGTGAAATTCATTATTTCACAAACACCAGAAAAGAGGTGAATTCTCTGATAAATTTTGTTGCAGGGAACCGTTTGTTTGTCCCGGTTGCCCAGAACCAAAATAACCACACAGAAACTATATTAATTAAAACACTTCTTGGCCCATTAGCTCTAACTTCTTATTGGCTAACAGTTAGTTACATCTCAGTTTCACCCATTTCTATTAATCTATGTATTACCATGTAGCTGTGGCTTACCGAGTAAAATTTCCAATGTCTGTCGCTGGCGGCTCCATGGCGGCTCCCTCTCTGCCTTCTTTCTCCCAGCATTCAGTCCAGTTTTCCCCACCTACCTAAGCTCAGCCCTATCAACAGGCCAAGGCAGTTTCTTTATTCATTAACCAATAAAAGCAACACATAGACAGAAGGATTGCCCACACCAAAATATTTTATGCTTTTCATTCCTTCACAGTTCAAAGAATGAGAACTCTCGAGGCTGTGCACTCTGAAAAATAAAATATGCCCCTATCAAAAACTAATACTGCAGGTAATGATTCTATGTGTAATGCTAAGAACAAACAAAAAATACATAGTTAATATCTTAAGCATTATCCTAGATACTTTATTATGTTTT
>NW_026067944.1:28197507-28237044 GCF_014885135.2 Alexandromys fortis
ATATGCCAAGTATTTTTGTGTAACTCTAGCACCAGTGCTATAATAGACAATATTGTTTTATGACAGGAGGGATTAAAGTGCCAGGCACTAATTAACTTTCTCAGAATCACACACAGAATCACAGAGCTAGGATTTGGAATGAAATACTTGAATAGCATAGCTGGAGGTGGAATACCTCCAGAAGGTCAAGAAGTTGAGAAGCCAAAGTGAGAACCGAGCATCTTTCATCTTTGCAGATTTTCCCTTCAAACTTCCCAGAGAAAGTGAAGAAAAGAGTCTGGGTAGTACAATTCAGAATAGGGCATGGACACAGCCGGTGTCTGGCGGCGCTGGTCAGTTTCTAAGAGAATCACCAACGCTGCCACCCCAGTTTCATCTCCCCCTTACATAGAAAGAAAATAGAAATGCATTTTCAAAGCAGGGGCCGCAGCATCATGACCTTGTCACCCCAGTGGTGATGTGACTGGTTTTCCTTGTGAAGAGTTTGATGGGAAAGATTCACACTTGAAATGCTGAGAACAGCTCTGCGGCCAGCTTTCCTATTAATTTTGTAAGCAGGAGAGAGAGGTGATTAGAGAGCAGAGGAAGCAATTCTGGGCGAAGAGGAGAGAAGAGGGTGGGGGCTCAGACCAGGAATTACAGCTATTTAATTAAATGAGAAAAATAAGAGGATGAACCAGCATTGCCCTTGTGAATTCTTACAGAAAGGAAAGTAGCAAAGGAAGGCTCTGAGACATCTTCATGAGTCTGAGGATTTAATTCCAGCCCCAGTTTCGGTTTAAATATTGCCTTGTCCTTGCACCACCTATTTCTCTCTTCTCCCAACTGCAGTGAGGCAGGTAGGGAAGTACCCATGGAACCAGTTCTGAATATCTTCCCTCCCTAGCTCCTCGGAGGAATGCTTTGCCTGTGTTAGTGGCTGCTATTGTGGTGGAAGCCATTATAACCCCTCCCACTTTGTGGTCTTCCAAGAAAACACTGCATATTTCAAAGCCATCTACCTATAAAGAGGCAACTCTCTTCCCTCTCTTGAAACTCTTAAGAAAAATTTCCAACATCTGAGAGCGTTCTTGTGGCTTTCTCAAGGGTTTTATGGTAACTCATTCTGTGAGCAAAACAGTTTGTTCACCTAGAGCAGGTGAAACAGGAGGGTCTTGCCTGAGTCTGGCATACTCATGCTAACAAACGCTGCTGTTCTTCAATCTGGTGTATCACCATGTGAAACGGGGGAAATGAGGGAGGAGCTGTACAAACTGATGTCCATGGAAAGCCTGGAGGCGTTCCCAGCATCTTAGTTAAGGAGATAGGATCCGGCTGCTCTTCCCAAAATTCTGATTTATTCATCATGAACTAATTATTCCTCATGCTTGTGAGTCTCAGATTAAGAGCCAAGAGGACAGAGAAGAAACTCCCAGGGCTCTTCCGGTAACTCCCCCTGAGACCGGGGCAATATGATGCCTCTTAGTTGAAGTAATTCCTTACATTGTTCCCAAAGCAGACACACAGACACAGAACTGAGTGGGCCAAGGCTAGCTGATAGCTCTGAAGCCTGTGATAGTGTCAACAGAGCAACAGTGATCTGATATAGAAGCAGCCCAGAAACGTGGAGCACATGTTTTGAAGCATGGTGTTGAATCAGGAAACTAATGGGGTGAGCTGGAGGTGAAAGGACAAGGAAAAACTGGATGAAGATTTCTTTTCCATCAGCAAAATATGCCTGAGTACATTATTTCTGTATTCTAAGCTTTAAAACTGACATTGGGTGCTGCCACTGTAATACTCAGTCTAAGAATCTCTTCTACAAAGTCTGTGTTCCACTCAACATATTATGTAAACATAGAATTACGTCTTTACCGTAGTATGCTTCTCCTCCTACCCTCAAATAATTAGCATGTGTATCGTTTATCAAGCTAAGAAGATATGCATTGCTTTGAAATTTGGAGGAAGCGAGTCTTCTAACTTCATCCAAAGAAATGCTCACACTCCTCATAAGTCCATCACGAGCCAAGGGCTGTGTGCTCACTGACAATGTGGCTCTCCTGGGGGGGGGGGGTCTATGTCTTGTAAGTCTGCTGAAGATCTTCATGTCCCTCTTCATGACTCATCCCTAACCCTAGCTCCTTGGCTGGAGAACTTTCTTCCTTTGCCTCAGTTGCGGGATCAGGCATCTTTATTCTGCAATGGGTCAAATTACACATTAAATTAAAACAGATTTCTGAGCGATATGGTCTTTTTCTCTACTACTCAGCTCTGTCACAAGAGTGTGAAATAGCCCATGGGTAATGCCTAATAAATGAGCATTCTAATAAAATTATTTATGAATTGGAAAATGATTGCATTCTAGATAATATCCAGGAGACACACGATATTTTTTATTGATTTGGGTTTCTTTCAACCACTTAAAAATGTAAAAGCTATTCTCGTTTTGCTCGCCAGCTTGCCAGCTTCTGGGATAGGCTATTAACTTTATGTTAAATCCCCATTGCATCTCCAGCTGTGTTTGTTTTGTTTTAAAGTTAAAGTTACACATTTACTTTCTTCCCCAATACTTTACTACTCATTAAATTATTGGAGGGAAGGAAAACTGTGGCAATAATAGTGTTGATAATAGGGGTTAGCAATCATTGATCACCTTGTCAGACACTGAGCTAAGGCTTTGCATGGAAATTCTTACATGTATGAAGTAGGCATTATTATAATTATAATATATGAGTTAAGTGATATTATCTTTATCAGAAAATTAATGTTTAGACATACTCTATATTTAATGAATAGAGGAGCTTGGATTTGGCAGTCTTAGCTGCCTGACTCTGGCTAACAGCGCCTCTCACTGTTTCACATACTAAAGTCTTAATAATGCCTCGGAAATACACATAGTGATATGTATCTCTTAATTTCTATCCTAAGAGTACATTATAATAAGAAAGACTGAAAATGGACCTACAGGACAATCTACAGGGCTATGGCAAAGGCACTTTGGAGGTAAGCAAGCTTCAGAGAATTGAGCAATGGGCAACACTGAAGTCTGCCTGCCTTAGGAGAGCCTTTGCCCAGTGATTTCTTATATCATACACAACCACACCCAGACGTGTAGTAACTAAAGTAATGTAACACGAGGAAGTACAGAACGGAATGAATGGTGGGGAAAGGCACAGATCACATGCTGGGACCCTGTGGAAGGGCCAGACCTGTGAGCTAACAGCATACCAGCTGCTCTCCCAGAAGGAAAGAGATGAGTGACAGCCAAAGGCCACTTGTGCTGCAGAACAAGACATTCCTTTTGCCACCAGAGTTGAGCAAATTGCTTATGTGTGAAAGGTTTGTGGAACCAAGTTAAATGGTGCTAAGTCACTAGACAAAAGATCACACCCTTTAACTTAAGACACCTGCCTCTGGAGATGATTTCTAACAGTCTCCAGCCTGGCTGAGGACAGGCAGTGAAAGCTTCCACATTAGCGAAGCAGGCAGTGACCTGGCAACCGGAACATAAAAGACTCCTTAAATCCCCAGGGCTGCTTCATCTGTGTGAAGGAAAAGCAAAGAAGAAAGGTGGGCTATGGCTAGGTACTGTTGACAACAAGAACCAGCAGCATCTGTACCAGTTGGAGCTGGCCACTCTTAGTGCAGACTCTAACTTAGCCCAGGGAATATTGCACTTGGCACATTAGTGCCAACAGTACTGGCCACATCACCCACTCTCAACATACCTGTTCTGAAAAATTCACAGTTCCTTCTGAAGAGCACCCTGAATGGAAAGATGTTTTTAGAGGTTGTCTATTTATTGGATTTAGAGAAATGAGGAGGAGGAAGAAAGGGAAAAAGGGAGAAGTGGAGGGTTGTAAAAGACCAGGAGTCCACAGCTGTCTACTTGACCCTCCCAAGCTGAGACTTGTGAAAGTCTCCATACTTTAGTTTATCTGGAGTCAAACATTTCAAACATCAAAACTCTATCAGCAAATGCTCATATATAGATGGATGGATAGCTAGATAGATAGATAGATAGATAGATAGATAGATAGATAGATGATAGATAGATGGATGGATGATAGATAGATAGATAGATAGATAGATAGATAGATGTGGGAGTGTCATATATCAATCTGTTGATTTCATTGGCTGAGCAATAAAGAGACTGCTGGTCCTGATAGGTTAAAGCATAGATGGGAGGAGAAAACAGAATAGAATTCTGGGCGGAAGAAGAAGTGAGGTCAGACTCTGCTCTGCTCCCGGACAGACCCGACAGCTCTGCGGGAGCAGAGATGCCATGCTTGCCATGCTACACTCTCCCAGGATGGACGAAGGCTAGAATCTTCCTGGTAAGCACACCTTTGGGTGCTTACACGCATCATTGGAAATGGGCTAGTCCAGGTGCGAGAATTAGCCTGTAAGGGCTAGAGTTCATGGGCCAAGCAGTTCTTTAAATGAATACAGTTTGTGTGTTGTTATTTCGGGCATGAGCTAGCCAAGTGGCCGGGATGTTGGGGACGCAGCCCCGCCGCCGCTTCTTATTTCAACAATAGATAGATAGATAGATAGATTTTCTATTTCCCCAAGAAATGAAGCGTCTGAGAAGTTTGGTGATTTAATCCTAGAATGTCCTGGGTTTCCTCCCTGTACCCTGTCCTCTGCGGTCTCTGAATTTATCACATCATTATTATATACATAGATATTCATATATATGATTACACATCTGGATGTTATTTTTAGATAGTTATGTAAACAGGAGATAAGCCATTTCCAACAGATCACAAGCTTAAAGGGAACAGCCTTCTATGGCAGCTGTGGTTCAATGTTTGACCCTCTACTGTGCAGGGTTCCTTTGCTATAGTAACTATGACGTGGTAAAAGAATCATCTTTTTGCAAAATGGACACCTATCATCTTGTAAATACCAGCTGATAACACACTGAAACCTGCTCTCTTCAAACTACATCATTCATTAGTCAGCAGAAAGCTATAACTTCTACAAAGCCTCTATGATACAGGAGGCAAAGATTCTAAAGGAATGCCTTAGCTATCATTCAAAAAGCCACACTGAGAGTGTGTGTGAAGAATGAGTGCATGCTGGTTGGAGAAAGAGATGCAGATTGCTAAAAATAAAGAAGATGTGCAAACCACTATTTTTCTCTGCCACTATTGATTTCAACCCATTTACGCAAGAAAAGGAGGTCAGAAAGTAGGGGAAGAACACTCTAGCTATGATCAGCATCCTGCTGGCCAGTGCAGTGCCATCTTTCTGTGCAGTAGCTTTTGAATCTAAGTCCTTACAGCCACCACCTCTTATGTGGAGACCCATGGAAGCTAGCTGCCTGACTTTTCGCTCTTTCTCCATTTGGGAGTCATACACAGCCAGTCCCATTGCCAGTGTCCGAAATTCAATATAAGTTGCTGAATGAATGAACAACGCTGGTGCCAGGAGTTTCCAGGGTAAGAGGAAATCTCACAATGTCTAAATTTGGCAACATCTACAGTAATTTGTCTTCCTTCCACCCGCTTCATTTACTGTCCTCCCAAGTTTAAAAATTAGGAAGGAAGGAAGGAAGGAAGGAAGGAAGGAAGGAAGGAAGGAAGGAAAGAAGACTTGTGTGCTGTTGATCAAGGAACTTAAAAAAAAAAACTTAAAACTATGATTATGAAGAACCATTGTTTTCAAATGGAGTCCTTGGTTTTGCTTTGGCTGGCTTTCTTTCCTGTGACATCATCAATGAGAAGGGATTTCTACTTAGTTTGTAAAGGTTTGGAACTGCTGATGTAAAGAAACCATCCATCCCTTGACCTCTGAAGGAAAAGGTGAACACAGCCTGAGGAATGCTATTGTACCCTTTGCAGCATCCAAGGCAGGAAAAAAAATGGAGAGACAGGCTTCCACTTGACCTTGCTAGCTCTCCCATTCTTTTTCACCCTCTGTGTAACCTTGACACTACCCAGGTCTCTGTCTGAATAAGCAGGGTGTGCAATCAGACTAACTAAGGAGGCTAAGGAGGAGCCCAGCTCATTGTCCCTCACTGCTCTTCTAAAAGGTCTGGGGCATAGGCTCAAGCTTTTGTTCTCCCAGGCAAGTCTAGGAAGAAGCAATTATCTCCTAAACAAGAATACCCTAGAGCCCTGAGAGAGCAATAAGCCCCTGCGGAGGCTTACAGAGTTGGAGGAGGAGTGGCTCCACTGAATGCAGGTGTCCGCACCTCTGGGTGACACCAGCGGTGTGCACGTGGAGCATGCAAGCAGTGAGCCCTCTGTGCTGTGCCTTAGGATCCGGGAGAACCATGCCACGCCTTCAACTCCCCCACAAGCTGAGGGGTGGGGCCCCTGAGAGATGCACTTGGTGAAACAAAGCGATGAGATCACCGGAAGGAGCCGGAGACCATCGCAGAAGACAGAAAATGAAGCGCAAAGTAGGGATGACCAAAGGAAACAGATGACAAAATATGGGAGCAGAGCAGAACAAACAAAACAAGGAAAGGAATCCAAAAGTCAGTGAGTCCAGGGGAGAGCGGAAACTGCAGAGAGAGGCCAGTCAAAACCAGCATTGCTTAGGGGAAAAGCGAGCTGCCTTCAGCCCCCTCCTCCGCTCCCCCAAGCCCACGATTTTGTTAGTTCCTTACTTTATACATGTTTTCATGTTAGGGGTGAGGATGAGCTTCAGGGTGTCCCAAATCCAAACCAGCATGCAGTGTGTTTAGCTGATAACCTGTCTGAGTGCCCATAGCTTTTCTAAGGTAGGCGCTGCTCTTTTCCTCTCTAGCTCCAGAAAAGGCTGAGTTATGTTAAAGAAAAAGATCAAAACATAAAACGTACCTAACAATCAATGATAGGAGGGAGGAATTTGGGGATAACGTTTTTGGTTAATAAAACTGACATAATTTTCCTACCCAAGATAAACTTTTCGTTTTTTTTTTTTTTCTTTTTATTTTTTTGAGACAGGGTTTCTCTGTAGCTTTGGAGCCTGTCCTGGAACTTCCTCTGTAGACCAGGCTGGTCTCCAACTCACTGGTCTCCAACTCACAGATCTCCGCCTGCCTCTGCCTCCTGAGTGCTGAAATTAAAGGCATGTGCCACCATCACCCAGCCAAGATAAACTTTTTAGGAACAGCACTGAAGACAGTTTAAATTTTTTTGAGGAGACTGAAGACTGGATGGTGGGAAACTAAGAGATTTCCAAGCGTGCCCCGGAGGTATACCACCCAAAGTACGGGCAGAGTGCTGGAAAAAGGGGACCAGTAGTCTTTCAGCTTTCCCTGGGGACAACCTTGACTCAGACAAAAGGGCTCTAAACTTGAACCTCACCGCACACGAAGACCATTCACTCACGCAGATGAATTAGCCTTTTTAGTACCCATGAGGGCCTCTCTTTCTTGAATGTCAAGTTGATTGAAGGCAGGGACTTGTCTCATTTTTCATTTTAATATCAGTTCCTTGTAGGGTTTGTGGCCTTAGGGAACACTCTATAAACACTTGTGGAAGTAATGAAGGAGCCATTGAGTAATTTGGATTCCTGTCTCTTCTTTACAATGAACTGGCCAATACCCTGGCTGACCTGGATCAGTTTCAGCATTCAGTAGTGATTATGCGAAACTGAAAAATCCGTTACCCAAAGCACCTTTCTTCTGCCTGAGAGTGCCCACATAGCAACTCTTCCTCTCTAAGTCTGACCTTCTCTCCTATCCTATATATAGACTTCAATGCATCACTGTCTCAGGTACCCACTAATAATATACCTTTTCTTTTGGCCCTCTCTCCTCACCCAATAGTTTCTTCTACCATTTAACCAGGCAGCAAGAAGGTTCCTTTGAATTTTCTTTTTAGCTCTCCTCTCCCAGTGCATTGTTCTTGAGAGTCTCATTTTGACACAAAGGTTCCTAGCATTGGGTAGGCTAGCATAACACTTTGACCAGAACAGAGAGGTTTTAAGCATACATCCTTCCCCCAGTGAAATCAGATACGGATACATGATTGCTGTCTTCCAGCAGGACATGGCTTTGGCACTCTCAAATGCTCAGGAGCTATGATCACCTGTACAAGAATAGAGACACAAAGACCCTGCCGTGGTTAGAGGAAGAACTCGTGGAACTGCACCTCTAACTGATGATTTATATGAAGTTAATTGTTGCTAAGAGAGGGAGAGAGAGAGAGAGAGAGAGAGAGAGAGAGAGAGAGAGAGAGAGAGAGAGAGACAACTGTCTGTGGTGATGTGGCCCTTGCTAAGGTACTCATGATCCTGTAAACAACCCTCATGAAACTGATTAGTATAATTGGTACACACACGCACACAAGCAAACGCACACGCTCACACACTAGTGGACATGAAATTAGAAGAGGAGTGAGTTAGGAAGAGAAAGTAGATTATCAGGAACGAGAGAGGGATAAAAAAGGGAAATGGGAAAGGAAAAAGAGGTGAGCATGATTAAAATGCATTATGTACATGTATGAAAATGTCATAATGAAAACCATTGTTGTGTCTAATTCATCTATGCTAATAAAATGCATTAACAACAAATTTAAAAATGACTTTATCTTCATAACCCAGAAATGTTATTTTCTCTTGTTTCCATAACAGACGCACAGTTTTCCAGCTACATTTTGGATCCATTTGAAGTTTTATAGACAGAGGTAGAGATTTTAACATCATCTTGTGTTATTATGGCAGCAGGGAAGGTGTTTTAAGTTTCAAGTTTAACAATTGTTATTTTTGAGATATAGGAAGAGGCTGTTCCTTAAGAGGCTATTCTACTAACATACCTTTGCTTTCTGGAAAATGGGAGGGGACATTATTACAAAGTTGAGACTTAGGGCGATTACATGATTTTCTCTCAACCAGACCTCAGAATACCAGGCAATCTAGATCAGGGGTTTCCACTGTTATGATCATAAAAACAGATTCCTTCGCTCTACCTCTAAGGATACTGAGGAAAAGAATCTGATGAGAAATACCAGATGCATTTTTGAAGGGTATCCCAGTGAGCTGTAGTCAGTGATCCGTAGATTACACTGAGGGTTGGCTGTCACCTGAGCCACACTTCTGCTTGAAAATGTTTTCTTTGAGTTTATTGGAAATGGCTATATTGATCGAGTCAGAAACCTCTTCTTTACCCCATTCCTTTCAGTGGATAGTCAGCGTTAATAGCCATCTCCACAGAATGCTCAGTAATTCTTACTTTAACTTCCAATAAAAATAAAGTCATAATGTCATGTTACCACACAACCTTGGAAACAAGCTTACAGACTAAGTCCTCCAGTGACAGAGCTGAGGCTAGTTAGCCCTCTTTACCCCCAGTGTCCTCCTACCCCCTCTGAGTTCCCAGGGCCACACTGAATGAGAAAGCTAAATATGGGACAAAGTAGATAACTAAATTAGAGCATTAGTGTCAAAGGCATGCTTTCGCCTCAGGCATTTGGCAAGTCTCAATTTATTATCCTTCCATTCTGGGCCTGAAAGATACAGATTAGCAGACAAGCTCCATCCTCTGCTACATTTCAATCATAGAGACATGGTTTAGTGCATCTGTGTAGTGAGTATGGGCTCAGAAAAGCTGAAGTGTGAGGTCTGAAAAGAGCAGATTATGCTTTCCTGCCCCAGGAGCAAGGCTCCTGTTGCATAGTTTCCTTAAATATAACAGCCAATATAAATGCAAATTAACTTTGTTTGAGCCTGTCTACTAAGTTCTAGGCTACCTATTAGAGTCTACAAAGTTTCTCTACCTAGGAAAATATAGGTAATTCCCATCCTTCAGACACACGCTAGATCATAGTGCAACATGCTACACACACTGCTTGTCACCCTTTAAGAGCAGAATGGGATTTATCCAGAGAGAAAGTAGTGAGGATAATGGTGATACAATCCGCAGTAACAGACCTTTCTCGTAAATTACTCTAATGCAACCAGCTGGGTGGTGTTCCTTTGGTTTGAGTTTTCAGGATCATCTTGACTGTATATGCACATCAACATTCATCCTGGAGAGAGCAAGTCATTACGATAAATTCAACGACAGAAACGCTGTCATCTGATTTGCTATCTCTACAATGATAGAGGTGTATGAAAGAAAGAAGGAGCCATTAGACTCTGTTCTCAAGTCCCTGCCAGACCCATCACTAGTAAATTCCAGGATAATCTGGCACTGACAGGCCAGAAGTTTGATTATTGTGATAAAATTAGATCTCACTGAGGACTTGTTTGCATCTAAAATGCACTCACGGAAAGGTCCAAGTAGCTTGAGAGGCTCTTAATTCTACTCTCCACCCAGTGTACACTGTTCTTACTTCCTGCCTGAGAAACTCCAGACACAAAAAATGGTTGCCATCCCCTTTGAATATTGAGACTTGTCCAACATCAGCAGAAAAATTTAAATTCATCAAATCACTAGTCATTTTCTAGCTCTCCCCAGATTCTCCGGCTAAGCGTCCCACTGAATTTCAATATTCCCCAAGTGTGGGCACACTCCAGCACTGAAGAAAACTCCACACAGTGTGGCACAGCTGCACCGCACTGCACTGTGTCCGTTTCTGGAAAGTGGACTTGGCATTATTTTCCCTCAAGAAACCACCAATTTACACATCTGTTCCTTACAGCAGCAGATATAATTACCATGATGCTGTTTGTAGTCACATGACCCTGCGAAAGGGGCACTGCTTAAACATCTGTAAACATGGGTAAACATCATATTGTGTTTCTTTCTCAAGCAATTTGAGCAATTTCTGCTGGAGGGAAAAAATATCTTTTGTCAGTGTTCAGCAGTATCTCCCTTTCAGAAATGCTTTCTGGGTAAAATTAGTTTTGCCCCCAGGAAAAGCAGATTTTGTTGAAGTACTCTTTTGACTCAGGAACGTAGTGTTCAAATAAAATAGAGCTTTTAAAAGCCAGGCTGTAAGAGAAGAATGCTGCAGTTGTGTTGGGCTTGGTCATCATTTCCTAGAACCTTCCAGGAAGAGCTAGGCCCTTTACTAAAGATAGTTTATATTGTTTAAGTGTCTTTCTCCAAAGAACGTTTCAGTTAAACTCATGTACTTCGCTGTTTCATCTCCTGCAGTCATGTGTGTGTGTGTGTGTGTGTGTGTGTGTGTAGACATGTGTATGTGTATGTGTGTGACTTTTTAAGGCTATACCGAAAATGAAAACACTGGTTCGGTTCTTGAATTATTTAATACTTTACTAAGCACCAATGAATTCTGCTTTATATATATAGTGACCAATTGATAAGATAGTATGTATACAATGAATGGGTGAAATATGTAAGATTATACACCAAGACAGAAAACTCCTGATCTATGAGAATCCTTAGGTTTTCTAACCTTAACAGAAAGCTGTATCACTCACGTCATGCCTAAGTGCCTGTACACGGTGGATCTGGTATGAAGAGAATGGACAGAGAGAGAAGATATCCAGGATTTCCTCTCTAATGGTGGGGCACATATTTTAGAAAACATTTTTTAGCACTCATTTTTATAAGTTAAAATACTATTTAAAAAAGTCAGTAGTGGGTCTGCTTATCATGGGAAAAACCACTAAACACAAACAAGGCCAAATGTTACTTTTGCCCAGATAGCAATATTTATATTTGGATGACATTGTCCAGACTCCAGGGCCAATGCAGAACAGGAGCTTCAAAGATAAGGCCCCAAAACAAGAATGGAAAAACCTAACTTACAACCAAGATTAGCAACATGAAAAGGGACCTCTGAATAAGAGGTTTGAATGAGGTTGGCAAGTTCTTCCCAACCCTTTAGTGCTGGGAACCTGTAAACACGGACCAGGAAGAGACAAGCACTGGAAAGCCAGAGGATACGAAGCACAATGTGGGAACAGAAGCCGGTCCTCAATGTTTCCAGCCTTTGAGACTGAAAAGCTGTTCCACATTGTGTTTAAAAAAGTATCTCATCGTGAGAGCTGCGGTGTGACACGGTGAGTCGTGCAGTAGCCCCCAGGCTGAGCTAGAACCCTGAGACCGGATTTCTATACATCACCTGGGGGAAAGGACATCAGGAGCATCCATTTTCTCATATTTGTTTCCATCCCCTTCCCCCTTTTAATCTTAAATTTATTTTGTTTTATTGGGGGGGGGCAACAGCACAGGGCAGATTCGAGGGGATGGGAGATGGGTAGGATCAGGATGCATGATGTGAAAGACACAGGGTAAATAGTTTTTGAATAAAAAATAAACAAATCAATATAGGAAAATAGATGCTTCTTCCTGGTGCTTTACATTGGAAATCTAACTAATTTAATCTGATGAGATTGTTCCATTTAGCTCATAACTTTTTTTGTGTGGTGACTGTCTCTTTGAGGAGACAAACAGAAAGAAAGTGTATGAAGTTATACAGGGACTTTAGTCCACAGTAGGTTAGAGAATTGCCCCTATCAATTTACTAGCTGTTATTTGGTCTCAAGATAGTGGTCCAAACAGATATTTAATGTTTGTATCTACTAACCTTTTCAAGATCTGTCAATGTTTTCTAAATTTACCAGAAGCAGAGAGATCATTGTGAACTATTAGCAACTTAGTTGAAATATCTTCTTTTAAAAAAATCACTTCTTAGGCTGGAGAGATGACTCAAAGGTTAAGAGAACTGACTACTGTTCCAGAGGTCCTGAGTTCAATTCCCAGCAACCACGTGGTGGCTCACACCCATCCATAATGAGATCTGGTGCCCAAAACACTATATACATAATAAATCAATTAAAAAAATCATTTCTTGAAAAGTGGATAGGAGTTGTGAAGACAAAGACATAGAGATGTCTTCAAAATAGACATCATTTAGGTATGATACAAATAAAATGAAAAAAGCGAGAGACACAAGGCAACAGGCACTCAGAATTAAGTATGAGGCAGGGTTGGATGCTCACCTTCCTAGTCCTGGATGGGGGCGGGGCTTGGACTTCCCACAGGGCAGGGAACCCCAACTGCTCTTTGGACTGGAGAGGGAGGGGAAGGGGGAAGGGGGAGCAGGAGGGAAATGGAAAAAGGGGAGGAGGTGGAAAATTTTAATTAAATAATAAAAATAAATTTAATAATAAAATTAAAAAAAGAAAGAACAGAAAAAAGAAATTAAACAGTCATCATGGAGGCTGGAAGAAATGAAATAAGGGAATTCAGAAGAAAAGATGGGTTTGGAGAAAGAGGATGGATTCTGGAAGGCTACACGAAAAAAAATGGACTTCAGATATCTACCTGATAAAAGCTCTCAGTAGACCAGGAGGTAATTCAGTAGGTAAGCATGTGCATTAAATCATGGACTTCATGTACGTGCTCCACCAATACGGAGGTTCTCATTTTAATTACAGATGAACATTAGTGATCTCCGAGATATGATGGACCTAACCTAGATCCGCACTAACACATACTCAGAGGAGTCCTAGGCTCTCCCTTGACAATATACCCAGTGGAGAAAACATTGTGAGGGAAGAAGAGGAAAATCTCCGCAGTAGGAGGGCCACATAGTGTCTGTTATGTTCCCAAATTGGTCAAATGACTACACCTACCAGCAAAGTTCATTCCTGGATATTTGCTGTGTAAGAATCTTCTGAAGAACTAATAAATGAAGTCCGTCCTCCAAAGATCATGTCTGAAGGCTTCTTCAGAAGGTACCACTTGAGTCACCCACAAAATACAGGGAAAGTGTTGCTTAACTCTCTTCACTCAGTAAACTCTCCTGAAGGTTTTGGTTTCCTCATTTTGATTCTGAACATGCACATAAAAGTTCATCATCGGAAAAACAATGAGGCTTAGACTATTGCTGGGATCCCAGATTATATGCCACCTCACATCTGTGCTTTCTCACTCTTCTGTATTTCCCTTTTATCTCAAGTGTATCTCATTTCTGCATAAGGAACCTTCCAGAATTTTTATGTGTTTTAACCTATCACTTTCAGGTTACACTGACTCCCTTTTCAGTCTCCCAGGGTTCCCTCTTTTCTAATATGTGTTTGTCCCTGACTTGGAAAAATAGCATCCTTGTATGGATTCAGCCCAACATGGCTATCCCATCTAAACCATGATTGCTGTATGACAATCCTAGTTAATAAATACAGAGAGAGAGAGAGAGTCAGAGAGACAGAGAGACAGAGATGGAGAGAGAGACAGACACAGAGATAGAGAGATAGGAGAGACAGAGATAGAGAGAGATAGGAGAGACAGGCAGAAAGACAGACACAGAGATAGAGATAGGAGAGACAGATAGGCAGAGAGACAGAAAGAAATTTTCCCAGCCTACTATACGCCTAGCATTTGGAGTGATATATGGGTTTTTTAAATCACCCTGGACTAAGCAGTGACAGGAATGTATCATGCTCTAAATATTAGCTTAAGATAACTCAGATGGATTCTCACATGGATGAAGTCACTTTAGTCCTGACTATACGAGTCTCCTGTTTCCAACACAAAACGTGAGCACTTACCTCTTCTTGCTGTCTCCAAGACCATGTTTCTATCTGTAAGTCTTCAATAAATTATACTTTGTGCAGATCTGCAGATATTTGGCTGTTTTGGGCAACAGGGACTGGTTATCATGTGCTTGGATCAGGTGGGTTTGGAACATCTCTTACTATCGTCTTACTCATCTTCTTCCTTAACATTGCTGTGGTTGGAATGCATGTGTTTCCACATAATTCATGTTGAGATTGAACTTGCAACATAGTATTAATGGATGGAACTGTTAGGAGATAATCAAGTCATGAGGATCCAGGCTTCATGAATGGAATCAGTACCCTTGGATGAAAAGTTTGCATGAGTTTAGTCCTCTTTGTCCTCCACCATGTGGGAACACAGCAAAGGGATGCCAACAGAAAGGATGAAGGCCCTCCCTAGACACATGATTCACTGGTGTCTTCATTTTGGAATTGCTAGATGTCCAAACAATAAGACATAAATGTCTACTGTACATCAGTCATTCAACCTGTGATATGCCATGAGGACTGCAGCTGAACAGACAGCAAATAAATGTCCAGATGTGTATCCTGTCCATGTGTATGCATTCCTTCCAGTCCAGTCACCATCTGGAATCCTGAATCTGCCCTTCTTCCTCACCACTTACTGCCTTGTCCACTCACGGCTACCAACGCCTCCCTATTCATATATCCCGTGGCTGGTTCTTTACTCTCCCTCTTCTTACTCACTTGGGTTAAAATTCTGATCATTTTAATATGCAGTTTTCTGCTCACTGGAATCTCCAATTCCACAAGCCAAATCTTTTCTTGACTCCTCTTTTTGTTTCTCTCACTACAGCATTTATTCCATTGATGGGAGAGTAAGTAAGCCTTTCTCCAACTTGTTTTTAAGTCTCTGTCAACTAAAGTTAAGAAGTCTTTTAACTGCTCTTGGATTCCCTGCCTCCAGCTCTGATTCTCCAAGTAAACCTTTCTTTTCTTGAAGTTTCACTCATGCTGAGCATTCTGGAAAAGTTGTTTTTATTTTCTATTTGCTTAGTTTTTTATTTTGTTTTTAAGTATTCTTTATTGACTCAACTTTTTTCATGTTTATGAGTCCTACCAAAAATACTTGCACTCTACAAATCTAAGTTAGAAATCATGCTAATTTTTCTATCCATCACAGAGAAAATCAGGGGGGTTGACCTCACTTAAATGTTCAATAGGTTTGAAGAGGTAATACTAGATAGTGCCCAAGGCTAGAGATCAGAACAACCCCATAGACAGATGGCTCCGTATCTCAGAGGCTAATACAGAATATCCGGTGAAGAACACTGAAGAAGTCAGGAGCAGCAAGCAGGACTAGGGTGTGGAAATAGTAGCCTAAAACCCAAGACAAGGAACATACAGGGAGGGTAACTAATGCCAAAGATCTTTTGTGAAAGTCACATGAACTCTACCACTGCAGAAGCTTGTGCGTATGTGTGTATACATGCATTATAAATTTTAAATTGGAGCTACCCTACAACAGCAACAAAAAATATAGACTAACAACAACAACAACAAGTAGAAGCCCAATACCAGGAAAGAATGAGTCAACTCTTCTAGAGTTGTTAGCCAGTGAGATCCTATAGGACCCCACTCTTTATAAAATTATTGCTATTGCTCTTGTTTGTTTGCTAGAACTTGACACTAAGACCCTATTGCTGAAAATATTACATCCATGAGTCAAAGAACATGGAGAATTTAAGTTGGAATCTTCATCCTTACTGGCTAGTTTCCATAAGTTCTATGCATGCTACATGATGAGTAGCTACTGTCAATCTTTCCAAGCTACGAACCCTGTGAGCTAAAATAATGACCAACATGCCAAGAGATGTCCATTTGTACAAACACGGTACATGTTGCCATCATAGTATGAAATAATTTTATGATTAGATTTAAGACCCATTCTATGAGATAAAACCTATATTTGTCACCTGTGGCTGGATAGGTCATTGGCCACAGCGGGGAACTGCAATTACTTTGCTAAATGGGCATAGTATTATTCTAACTCCTAATCAAAGGTTAGACCCAAATCCTGAACCCTCACCAGAAAAGATTCTTTAACACAGAGACCCACAGTAGGTCATGGTACAGAGAATAAGAGACTTTGGAGTATCAGACTCTAAATGAGATACCAATATCTCATACCCTTCTCTTAAGGCTTAGGGATCATTTTAGAAAAGGTAAGAACCAGAGGCAAAGGGCGATCTCAAGAAAACATTGACTTCTGGACCCAGCAGGGGAGTTGCAGGCATGAACTCACCATGACTGTGACAGTACACTCAAGCCAGACAAAATCTAAGCATGGAGGGAGGAAGTGGGCATGAAGTCCTACTCCAGCCTAAGCAGCTATGGGAAGCTGGTGGCTACTGAGAGGAAGAAGTTAGTTTTCTCCTAAGTCTACCACTCTCCAGCAGTTGGCCATACACCAACAGGATATTGGCAGCACAATCTGAAATTGAAAGGTTTCTAAAAAGGGGATACAAAGCAGAGTGGGTAGGGAAATGAGGGTTGATCTGGGCAGAGTTAGAGAGTGAGGTTGATATGATCAAAATACGTTGTATCAAAATCTCAAGCTAATAAAAAGGAAATGAGCTAAAAAAAAAAAAAAAAAAAAAACAGATCTTCAGAAGGCCCCATGGTGATTGCTTAAAGTAAGGAGAGCTCCTGTACAGTGTGACAGCTGGGTAGCCAGTTCAGAAAGGCCGCAGACTGCATGCATTAGAAGAGACTCTGCAGAAGCACTGAAAATGGCTCATTTTTCCCCAAGTTTCTTCAACTAGCTTTACATTTAGATTTCAACTTTGAAAATTCTAGTTGAAGGTGTCATTTCCTCTTATGTGTGTGTTTTTAAAATAAACCCTGGATATGTCTTCCTGTAATCCTGTGCAATCTGGCATGCACAAGCTACCTCAAGTATTTCTTATGTCAGCCCTTTAGCTGAAAGAGCACATTTCCGACTACAGAACAAGAAATGGTTTAGGTTAGGTCACATGCTACACACTCGTTTCTGTGGACTACTCCTCACTGACACTCTCCACAGTTTGCAAGATTCTCAAGATTCTGTGAGAGCACTTCTTGTCATCACATAGCCCTTCTCTACCTCCTGAAAACAATCTTAGTTTCCCTCAGAGCTTTTAGGCCTCCTTCAAGGAAACCCCACTGGGTTCTCATAATGCCTCTCATCTTAGAAGTTAAGCTTCTTAAATTGCGGGTTGGGCCCTAACTATTATAAAATGGGAAGAGAAAAAAAATCAGTAATAGCAAAGGGTTTCTGAGAACTCAAGCACCCCAAGTTAGTAATGAAGTAAAAATCGAATGTGTAATAAATTCACGGTGTTTCTAGCAATTTCTCTCCAATGTTGCATCCTGTGACTTCACTGGAGCCTTGGTTCTGAATACACACACTAGCTAAAGCACCTCAGCTAAGATTGCTGGAGATGGTTGTATATCATGAATTGCAATGATTTTACTATATGTAGAAAGTTCTCTGCTCTTATCAGATATATAGATTAAATTACAGAAAATAAAGACATAGCATTTTCTTACTGTTCTAGAATCCTCATCATTAAAGTGTTGAATTAGTGCATTTGAGTTTATACTATTTTAGAATATCTGATTTTAAGAATTGCTGTTTGAGTTGTTGACTTGAATTTCATCAAAAGTCATTCAAAGAACCTTGGCTTGGAATTGAGACAAAATTTCAAAAAAAATCCTGAAATGACCTGTTACATCTTTCTATCATGTTATATACATATTTGTGACCTAATATTTTCATCACTGGCAATTCTGAAATTGATCATTATTGAAAATCATCCAAATATTGATCATCACTGAAAAGCAGTGAACATAATCTATACCCTACTATATCAAATATTCACCTAAGATCCAATTATTTACATAAAAATAAATAGCAAAAATAGTCATCTTATTAATGCAAAGATTTGCTTGTCTTTAAGGAGTGATAAAGTAAAAGTCAAATAAATTGCTTAAAATATATTTATAAGTTATTATCAGTAAATGTTTTATTTGCATATTCATTTTACATACCTATTTACTGGGATCATGTAAAAACTTCATAGGTGAAAGGGATCATGAATGGAAAAAAAATCAAGAAACCCTGCTTTAATCAACAGCTTTGTTCTATTTTCTTGAGTGATATTCTTAGTGTATACATAGTTATGAAATATCAGCTCTGTTCTTCTCTGAGTCTATACAAAATAAAAGAAACTGGATTGCTTATAAACAACATAATTTTGCTTCAGAGCTCTGAAGGCTGGGATGTCCAGGATCACAGAGCAGACAGAGTTAGCATTTAGAGAAGATTTGCATTTTGGTTCATAAACAGTGCTTGATCATCACATTAAGAGTTAGAATTTCAACAGGTGAGGCTTAGGGTTCTTAGGATAGCATCCTCCTACATGGCAATGAAAATTTTAATCCACTGTCCCGATCAAAATATGCCCCAAGGCATCTAATAGACTCTGTTTGACCATGAGGGTTTAGAGAACACAGACAGGCTGATTGTTAATATGTAAAAGAGGGTAAGGTTTCTGATAATTTACTATGTGGTGCCAACTTACAGATGAGTCTCTGCTGAGAAGCCTCTTGCATTGGTGTTTAATGCTAACTATGTTATGTCTGTAAAAGAAGGCTGCTGTTAACTTAGTAGGTAAATATTTCTGAAGATTATGTTTAAAATAGAATATTAGAAGGCTTCCTTTTCCTTTGGCCACCTATAACAACCACCCCAGTCCTTTCTATACAACAAACACATTTTGAAGCTTAAAGTGCTATAATCCTGAAGTCTTTATTTTCTATCCTTTGACCAAATGGTACACCTTCATTATTCAATTCAAAGAAAACCAGGAAGGAGAAGGAGGAAGAGGGGGAGGAGGAGGAAGAGAGGGGAGAGGGCAGTGGTAACTAGTTGTATAAGCAAAACAAACCTGGGAAGTGACAGCTTGGGAAGTTCCCACTATGCACACACAGTTGACAGAAGCAGTGCTGCCTGCAGGAGAGATCTTTATAGGTCACACACGTTGGACAGATTGGTGGCCCAGGCCAGACAATCTGTTTATCCAAGGCTGACTTACCCTTGGCACTAAGTTTCTGGATCCTGGCAGTGAGAGAATAACAGGAGACTCTTAGATCATGGTTTAAGAATAATCCTATAAGAAGGCATAATCCAATAGGCTTTTGTACTGATGTATTTAAAAGCTTGAAAATTAGTCTAGTGTTTTCTTTTTACCAATTATTATAAAAGTCAAACTTCTGTTTAATGAAAATTAACCTTTACTGTACACCTAAGATATCAATCTCTCAAGTCTCTAAATTCCAGGGTTTTCATTTTTATATGCATTATATTTTCTATTTTATAAGACTTCATTATGCCTTGAATCTAGGGTCAATGCTGAAAAGCTTCAAGCAATACCTTCCGTGAGATATTTTTAATCATTGCAAACATGAAAAATTCCATTTTAGCACTTTGGCTTTGCTTTAAAACTTCAATTTTTACTGTACTGATAAAACTAAATGAAGTTATTTAAGATTCAATTAATACCAGGGACAACCACCTGAGATGCATAGAGAGGCTTTGTGAGATGATATTTGTGGCATTAATTATATTATGTATATTATAAGCCTGGCATTGGTCCATCTCTGTATGAGTTCAGAGAACAGGCAGAGAGAGTGAAATTTGAGAAATAAAGACAAAAGTCTATAATCCCAGCACTGGAAAGGTAGAGGCAGGATAATTTTTTCATTTAAGACCCATCTTGGTTACACAATAAACCATATTTCAAAAAGCCACTGATATTAGTAATAATAACAATAACAATAAAAATTAATTCTTTAGAACTTGAATTTAGACACTGTTCAGATCCCTGTATCTAAATATTTCAACAGAATGGCTTTAGTTGGCATCCTTTATACTGGGTACTTAATAAACATTTCTTAATGAATAAAAGAATAATTCATGGATAACATAGCTTCTAAAATCCTTTCTAAATTAGAGATCAATGGAAATATTAATATATTCAGATATATTAGGGCTAACCATACATGTGCTTTAAAGATATTTCTCTCACTGGGGAAAGATGAAAGATTAAATAGTTTCTCTAGCTTTCCTGCCACAACAAGACGGTGAGATGAACTCAGACATGCTGAACACACCCCACGTTAACAGAGTCCACACCCAACTTTCACCTCAAATGAAAGGTTTGGTAGAGATCAGGCTGTAAGCCCAGGGCATCAAGTGGTGTGAGGTCACATTGTTACAGCCACAGGAATTGTGACTTCCATCCTTCAAGTTCTACTATACTTTTCCCCATCAGTTCTACAACCCTCAGAGTGTTTTCAAATGTCCTGCAAGGGTCACTTTAAAAAATTCCACTTATAAGTCACAGATGTGAAGAATTATGTGAAATTTTAGGAGCAATCACAACAGGCAGTAACCACAAAGAAATTGTCACTTTGCTTTGAAACTTAAATCTCTTCTAGAAGATCTTGCTACTTTTATCTCTAGTAGGTGTTGCCATGTTCACTCTTTGAAGGTTAATCCAGAATGCAAATGGGTGGATGCTTTATCCTGGTGCTTAGGATTCCTCGAGGTGTCAGGCTCCCTGCTCCAGGCTTGCTCATCCCCCCACCACAGTCTGACCTCCTCCTACTCCCACCCATTCATCACCCTGATAGTCCTGTTCTGTGACTATCAGGTAAAATGCCATAATCAGTCAAAACCAGATGGTGCCAGTGGCAAAAACAAGCCAGCTCCCCAGCAGTGCCTGCAATAAATAAATAAATAAATAAATACAGTCACATTTGACAATTTAATGAGTATAAATTTATCACAGCAGGGAAACCGTCCCCAAATATTTAAACAATTAAGATGTAAAAGAAGAAATAAATAGATGTTTTATAGTGGGAGGCAGAACCAAAGTTTTCTTTCAGTCCTCCTTGGAGATTCACTTGGTCGTGTGTCTTACCCTGACAGCCAGACTGAAACATCTGAGATGCTGGCGGTCAAGAAGGGACAAAAATCAGGAATGATGCGGGGAGAGGGAGAAAGTATTCTCCAGCGATGGCATTTCTCAGCTTATGCTTATGTCTCAGCAGAGTTTAAATGTGTGCATTTCAGAATTAGATAGACATTTCCTAAATAACTCAGATATGTCAGGCACTGAGTGATGCTATGGCAAAGACATGTCACCAGCAGAGTCTCAAAACCTGCATGCAGTTCACGTCCCTCTGAGTGTGCAGATTATAATAAATTAGCACCTGGGGTTGAAACCATGGCTAGCGGTAAAGATGGAAATGCATGAAAGGCAACAGGTGAGGGCTGCATGGCGTGGGTGCTGTTTTATATAAGGCAGTGAGAAGAAGTTTCTTTGCTGAGATTGAACAGCTGAGATGTTGAAGAAAGTAAGGGGGCTTATCATGAATATGTGTCAAAAGCAAGCTTTTCAAATAGAGGGAGCACCCAGAACCAAAGACGCAACGCTGTCCACCAAAATTCGCCAGGTAAGAAATACTATACATTCAGGCCTGATTTCTGCACATAATGTTGTATCTGTGAGATTCTTGTGCAAACAATATAACAATATAATATTACGGTAATACTTGAGTTCATGCTAATAATGGGAAGGCCAGTGAAACAGGTTCAAAACACATGCTGGAATCAAGGAAGAAAGTGACCTAGGGGAATACAATGAAGGAGAGGCCAATCAACCACTGAAGATTTTGTAATGTACATTGCACCTCTGCTTCATTGACTGAAGGTTCAAAGTGGGTAAAAGTGGCTAACTCTAGTCTTGCCCATGCTCAGCTTCCAAGAAGCAGCTAGCCTTTCCAGCCTGAGTTGAGGAGGCTTGGTCTTCTTTCATGTTGACCACACCTACATGTTATGCTAATTCTACATCCGATTTCCAGACTCCAACAACCAATACATTTAGTCCTAAAGTGTGTTGGAAGCCCAGGATATATAAAATTGAATTCGGTAGCATTAATGTCTCTTTCCTTTGTCAACCATTTTGTGTTCACAAACTCCATACAATACATTTGTGTACATATATACACATATGTAATCCTAAATCCAGAAACTAGCCTTTTGAGAATCCTTATAAAAAGATACCTAGAGAGGTGATTTTTTTAAACATGGATCTATAAGTAGTTGTATCAACCAGAATAAGCAATGGCTAAAATTAAGTGTTTACTACATGCCAGTTAGGTTTTAAGGTGTGCGTATGTGTGTACACTTACTTAATCATCGAAATCTTTGAGGACTGTACTATTTCAATCTTTAGGCTTATGAACATCATTTTGTTGAGAAAATTCACCCCCAAACCTCCAGAGCTGCGTGGATAACCCAACTGTACAAGAAGAAATAAAATTGTACTATTTCTATGCTAGGAAATATCTTTGAACAATCATGCAGAGAGTTCCTTAGATTAAACAATCAAAAGATAATATAGACCACAGGCTTTCAAGCTGACACATATATAGGAGCTGTTTTCTCTTTAAAATAAACATCATTTCTGTATTTTAAGCATTTGGGCTTAGGGTAGATGATAAATAAATTCATATTAAATAAATAAAATATACTCATAAGATATTTGAGGAAACTATTGTCCTCAGAAAATAAAATCTTATAAAAAAAGATTAATATATACACAGAGCCAAAAGGCAAACAGCAGCACAATAGCTTGTGGCCACCATTTGTAAAAGAACCATGTTCACTAATGGTCCACATAGAGGCTGGCTTCAGTTTCAAAAGTGTGAAGATAGGAGAATTCAAAGATCTGCCACAAGTTACTAGTCTATCTTCTTTAAAGGATTAAAGACTGATACAGGGAACACGTTCCTGTTTGGCCCTCTCCCAGATGAAGGACCTTGAGCACTGAATGTCCCAACATCAGCTCCATGGAAGATGGCTCATACATCAGTATGCCAAAACCTCCATCCTCAAAGCATCATCAGAGGGCCTTAGGAGAGACAGGATGGGGTTGCTTAAATAGATTACTTGACCACCAAACTTTGCTTTATCCAAAGCAGCATATTTTAACAATATAATGAGTTTGTGATCTGAGCAATATTTCTCCTAAGTCAAAAGGTATATTTGACTAAAAATTAATTGAAAATAACAACTAATCTCCAAGCTCTTTTATATTCTATTAATTAATGCAGTAATTATCCTTAGCTAACAGAAAATGAGGATGCTAATCTTTGAAATATTTATTTAAGAAAGTTAGTGGGTAGCTTTAAGAGTAGACCTAGTAAGTGCATGCATTGTTCGGTAACCTGTATAGTCTAAAGAATGAAAATTTAGGAATGGGGCTTAAGATATTTCTAAAAAATATTAATTATGTGACACATGAAAATATAAATGTTAAGAGCTGAGAAAATGGCTCAGCAAGTAAAGTGTTTGCTATACAAACAAGAACTGAGTTCAAATCCCCAGCACACAGGTTAACCTGGGTGTGATTGTTCATGTGCTTGTAAACCCAGTGTGTGAAGAAAGACAAGAGAACTCACAGAGATTGATGGCCTCGCAGGGATTGATGGCCACCTTCTTGCCAATTGGTGAGTTCTGAGTTTAGGGAGAAGCCTGTGGGACTTGTAAGGGAGATAGAAGGGTTTCAGTGGGAGAGATAGGAAAAGAGGGATGGTAACGGGGAAAGGTAATGGGCTACAGAAGGATTTCAGTGGGAGAGAGAGAAGGATGAGGGAGGGTAATTGGAGTTTAAAATAACCAAAATTCATTCTTTACATTTAGAAAATTGTTAAAGAATACAAAAACTAATGATAACCTAAAAATGAAATGTAATGTAATCTGAAAAGGCACCAGACATTGACAAAACAACGTAAGAAGAAATTGCAAATGATGTCACTAACAGAGAGTGGGCATGGAGCAGCAAACAGAGCATGGAAGGATCAGAAGTGATTTAATTAAATGGGTGACATTTCAATAGAATGTTTGCATGTAGAACCATGCTACACAGAGTGGAAGAAAAGCATTTCAGTTCAGGAAACAGTATAAGTTTCACAAGATTAGGAGGTAGTAACAGTTTATTTGTAAGAAAGGTACCAAGAACTAATTGTTATTCCCTAGTCCAGTCTTATTTTCTTGCATCAACACAGACTTGCTGAAACATCACTGGAACCCTAGAGAATTCCCTTCGGAGTCCCGCAGAATTCATCTTAAATGTGATTTAACTGAAATTCTGATTCATTGGCCATGCCTGGGACATCACATGACCATTTCCCAGGTATAACTAATTGAGCAACTCCTGTAGCCTGACTCTGTGGTGCCAATCAACACAAACATCAATTGTGGAGTCCAGAGCCCTTATTTGCTAGTAGTTTTCTATTCCATCAAAGAATTATGTTGTGAAAATCACCTAAAGGGATGATCTGTAAAGACAGGAAGTGGAGGCATGTAGAGTTGGTCACTGGAAAAAAAAAAATCAAACTTTCTCCTGTAAGTGGCTCTTTGTGATTTTTATCCCTGACTGGTTTGTCTTACCAAAAAAAAAAAAAATTCCTCCAATATTAAATTCCTCTCTAATCCACTCTCTCGGCAACTTAAACTACTCAAGCATCTTCTCCACCTCCCACACAATTACCAAAATAAAGACGCACAACCGAGAAAGGTGACTCACAGTTTTTTCAGCTTAAATCAGCTTTATATTGCTTTTCTTGTAATCATTTGCTCTCTGAACAGGAAAATGATATTCTTTTGGTTTATGCCAAATTTGACTTCCATGTGCAGTATATTCCAAAACTGGTTGGTTTGAAGCTTTCTAATTTTATAGTTATTGGTTTAAATTTTCCATTATTGTTTCCTAAGGGGATAATTTTTAACAAGTATTAGCTTCCGATGTAGACAAAAACATAAAAGATTTGTTCTCTATGTCAGTTATCTTTTAGTTAAAAAATAGTCTAGTTTCCTAGAGTTCGTGGGTCATTCATCCCCCTCTGTGATTCTCAGAACCGATTTTCACAAATAAAAGGGTATATTCCTCCTTACTAGAATTTCATGATGAAGCCTGGTCCCAGTTCCCAGAAATTTTATCGCTGTGTGTAAGAGACTTTGGATGTTGAAGTCATCATCTTCCTAGGCATTGGCATGACCATCCTTGCCCATCCCCAGTGAAATCTATTAGTATCTTCACTTCTGTTAATGGGTTTGGGAATGAGTAGAGCAGTCTCTAAGAGATGCCATCACAGTAGATGAAGGCCAGGAAAAACAACACTAACTAAACATTGTTGTACATAATTTATCTAAGGAGAAATTAAAGACTGGAGTTAGGAAAGCATATATTATTCACAATTATAGGTCATATAATGAACAGGAAGTTGAACCAGGAATCCCACAGAAGCAATACCAAAACTAGCAGTTGTGGATGCCTTATGAATGGGCAGAATGCTCAGGACTTGGTTTAGCAGATGGAATTATTGGCTGGGAAAGCACTGTATATTTCAAAGTAACTATGGATCTGTAGCAAGACAATGGTTGATAGTATCGGTATTGTTGTATTCTGATCACAATACGGGATCGCTCTACAAAATGGTGACTGTTATTTGCTGAAGCAACCAGCTGGCCCTACTTGGGTGAAATCCAGGATTATGTGGTCTTAGCTCTGTGTGAGATATCTATTAGGTGCCCTATTATGGACTGTGCCAGAATTGGGCAGCGTCTATAATTGACCAGTGGGAGTTCAGCAACCTTGGTCCTAGTCCTAACCAAATTGTGCCATCACACAGTATATCTTAGACAATAGTATTTGTTCATTTGTATGGTCTGCTTACTCAACTCCTATTTGATGTAGCCTATCAGTCATTGAACCAAATCTATACCTGCCCAGAAAAATGAAACATGAACCCTGCCCTGAAGGAACTCCTGTTGAAAAAAAGACAGTGGTGACAATGCATATTATAAAGTGGGTCAGATGTTGAGGTAGTGTACCGAGAACAGAGAGAGGATAATCACACGTGAGTAGCCAAGACAGTGTTATATAGGTGAAGAGGAGGAGGACTCTAATCAGGAAAAGTGTTTAGCAAGAAGAAAGTAGTGAAATGAGACCAGAGAATTGCAACGAAGTCTGGGAGGGAAATTGGATGGCTTGAAAGCTCCAAGAGATAATTAGGGGCAAGAAAGTTAACACATATCCCTTCTGATTAAGAATGTATGCAGTCTTAAAAACATAAAAAAAAATGTGGTGTGTTGAAAGTAACCCAGACATTGCATAGATGAAAATAACCCTTTCAGTAAATAGTGGGAAGAGAATTCTTGGCTCGGGAACAACACATGCAACTAACTTGGAGAGAAGCCACACTTGATGTGTTTTATAAACTAAAAGGAAGTCTGAAGATTCAGTGACCAGGAGGAGAATAAATCTAAGAAGCCAGAGAAGAAGACAAGGCCTGAACATATAGAAATTAAAGACCTTAGTCACTGTGTGTCTGGCTTTGATCACAGGTAGAGGGGAAACCTTTCAGAGAAACACATTTTGAGGGACACTTTTAAAGAGATAACTTTGGCTTCTGAAAGAACACTGCTAGATGTATTAAGAATAGAAGGGAAACTAAAAGGTAACCTATTATTTTGTTTCTACTATAGATGATTGATTGCATCAAGGATGACCAGAAGACAGATTGGAGGTAGGAAATGAAATAAAGGAGAGAAGAATTTTTTTTATTAATTTGTTATTGTTTTCACAGAAATGAGGGGTACCTACAAGCATCTAATGGTGAAAGATAATGGAGAAGACTCAAGTGTCCAATTTGTGAGTTATATGACTAGATGAGAAAGAGATTTAATTAAGAGATCAGGACTTATTCCAAGAAACAGTTATATGCAAACTTCTGTAAAATAAGTTTGACTGTAGAGCCTGGAATTCTCCCAGCTGAGGCTCTGTAACCCACATGAGTGGTACAGCCATAAACAACAACATTTGTGCCCTGCCTTAAGTCATAATAATGACAAAAGTCTTAGTAACAACAAGACAAAGAAGAAGAGGAGGAGGAGAAGCCATCAATGTGAAGCTGGATAGGTGCTATATAAACAGGAACAGAGGAAAATTCCAACAGAAATGTGTATTATGAAAGCCAAGAAAATATAGACTCCAGGAGGGAGGCATTGTTCATAATTTTGAATATCCTAAGGAGGTCAGGCAAGATAGTCCCATTTGTCTTTCTGAGACTCTACTGGAACTTCTGTTTGTTTTGTGCAAACAGTATCTTCAAGCCTAATTAATTCAGAGTTTATCACAGAGTATACATTAATGAATACTTAAATCCATGTTTCTTAAGCCAGATGATCAACTGGATGTCTTAACCTCAAAGAATTTGTGAGCTAGTTATGAGAATCAAGTGAGAACCAACCATAAGAGTAGGTAAAACCACTGCAAGTGAGAAAATTCTCCATTCAGAGTAGGAAGGGTGGGAGAGCCTAAACTATGAAAAAGGCTTTCAAAGCAGTGACATTGGCAATGAGAAGAAACAAAGGACAACTAGTACTTAAGTTTGTACTAAGTACCATGAGACCTAGTCCAAGAAAAGGTTAGCTTTTCTTCTTCAGAATTCATATTCTATAGTTTCAGAATCCTTAGGAAAAACTTCGCTCAAACTTTTGATCATTTTCCTTCAAAAAAGATAATAACCATAGAGATTAAATTTATTTAAATTCACAAGCTAGGTTAATGTAAACCTCAGTAGAAGACTACCGGATAGTTATCAAATTTGGGGGAGCCTTGAAAAACATCACATATAATTAAATTATAATTAGCTCTCTAAACAAAGAAAATCATTGGAATTCTGGGAGAAAGATAAATGTCAAATTCAGTAGCAGCCAGTAAGCACAGGCTTTACTGAAACAGGGAATCTTGGTGACTATTAATTTTATCAATTGTTTCTTATTTGAACCACGTAACACAAAAAGTACTTTCTTCTCTTCTGAGGATGGTATGTAACTGTTACTCAGCTTTATGCACCAAGAGGGGGCTAATTCATTATAGATTGTGGTGGCGATTAGAGCCTTGACTATCTATGACCTGACCCTTTTCTGGACACTTGCTGAGAAAGATTTTCAGAAGAATGAATGAAAAACTATAGAAGAAATTACAAATAGCCTTCAGCAAAGGATGCTACGGCTTCATAAGGTAAGGAAAAAAAAAGCAGTTATTTCTATGGTAAGATCTGGAAACCCAGAAATAGGCTGGCAGATCTAAAAAATATCCCCAAGAATAGAAGAGTCAGAGACCTAGTATAAAAAAAATATAATGTTGAATGGTATATTCGGAGATGAAGACAAATAAAAGGAAAAACGTTTTTTATATTTGAAGGTCACATGAAAGAAGGATGTTTTTTACTGGCTCACCATCTATTATTTTAGATGGATTAATATGTATATACACCATATCACACACATGCATATACATATATATGTATACAAAAATCCAAGATGAGTAAAAGCTTAGATTCTAGGCTCATTATGCTAAGATGTTCTTAACGTCACTGTTTAAAGCAGCTGATACTTGCATTTGCTTAACCTTTGAAGTTAGTGCTATTTATTTTTGTTTTTGCCTCTTCTAGCTCTTTTACACAGTCATTAATGGGAAGATATTAGGGTTTTTCCAATTTCCATTTAAAAACATCATTTTGAATAGTTATTGGAACAGGAATTACAAATAATGGATGTGAGGCTAATTACCAACATTCTACATTTAGAGCAAGCTAGTGCATATGGAGACAACAGCTCAATATTTTAGAAAGTGCCAATTTGCTAAAAATAGATAAATATGGTGATGATTGCTGGAATTAATTCAAGAACATTCAAAATGAGATGACTAATATCAAGGAGTAGCGCTTCTCTGGTATAAATTGCGTAGATCTGTTTTACACCCATTATTGCCCAATCTTTGGGCAGAAACTGATTCTATAAACTATAAAAGAGTTAGATACGCCATGCAAAGTTAACAGGAATATACAACAACTAGGATTTGTCTTAGAACCAAGGTACCTGTCCGGTGTAGGCTTCTAGAAGGCAGTGGAAATCTAGTGCTTGTTATTTCCAGGTATAGAGACTGGCTACAACCTTTATTGGGTGAATAAAATCTGTAAGCTGTGAGACAGCTACTTCCCTTTAGAACTCTACTAATGCTAAGGGTATTGTGGTTGTGTGGACGAGAAACCTCACCCATTGAGTCATACATCTAACAGTTGGTCCCTAGTCGGTGTTGTTTGAGGACATTGTGGAAGTACACCATGGGGAAGTACTTCCTCGCTTCTCTCTCTTTGTTTCTTGTGTGTGGTTGCAAATGTGATCAACCAGCCCTCTGTTCATCGGCATGCTTTTCCTGGCTGTCATCACACCTTCCCCATATTAGGACTCTATTCCCCTGGAACCATAAGCCAAAGGAAACCCTATCATCCCTAAGTTGCTTTTCATCTGTGAGATACATCACGACAACAGAAAGGGCACTCGTTATGAATAAGTGAAGTAGCAAAACTGAGAAACAACCCAAAGAAAAATTTAGGGACCCAACACAGCTGAGGGAAATTCATCTGGACTGAGTAGCTACACTGTGACAGGCATGTGGGGATAGATGCTGGGACTCTTTCTCACCTTTGACTCTCTCCTTAGATTTACAGGTGTGGGCTTCCAGAAACTTTGTGACTTAGGCTTTCTTACAATCAGAAAGAATTGTTCAAATGGCAGTAGTTGATCCAAGCAAGACCAATAGAACATTGTCCCTCCTCTCCATCTCCCCCTCCTATTTCTTCTTTAATTTCTTTCCTCTCTATCCCTTTATAAAAAGGAAGAGAAGCTGGGGTGCTGGGAACTAAACTATTTTAACAAAAACCCTGATAGATGGCTCATGAATGAGTTTCTGCTGTTGAAGTTCCCACATCTGCCCTGGTTGCTTTAGGCTTGGATTTTTTTTTCTAAACTCATAGGATCTCTAGGTTCCTTCTAATGAATTATTTTTTTTATACACACTTAAAGTCAAACTTTGATACTTATACCTAGTCAAGAAACTCATAAATAACAGTAGAGAAAAGAGAGAGATTAAAGATGATATTGACCATTAGCAAACTATAAATATAACTGTAAAAAATTTTCCTTCTGAACAGTAGCTTAACCCTAGGTATCATTAGCATCCTTTCTATTACAAGTCCTTCTGGGATCCTTTATGCAAAACTTGTTGTAAAATGTGTCATGCTGGTTTTCTTATGTTAGACATTTGGCTTCTATGAAAGACAGAACCTTTGCACTAACATAATCTAATTATTTATTTTAAAATAATTTCAAAGCCAGGCAGTAGTAATTCATGCTTTAAATCTCAGCACTTGGGAGGCAGAGGCAGGTGGATCTCTGAGTTTGGGGCCAGCCTGGTCTACAATAGCTAGTTCCAGGAAAAGCTCCAAAGTTACAGAGAAACACTGTCTCAAAAAAAAAATTCCAAATACATATAAAACTCATTTTCTTATAGGGTGGGTATTACAGAATTATTTTGCTTTGTGTGAAAAGTTGATAAATTGTGTTATGTTAAATGAGTAATTTATCCCAGTCCTAACTATAGACCCAATGGAAATGTAATGTCCTCCTTAGAGATCTGTAGACTGGTAAGATTGCATCCAGAGTTGAGTTTTAAAAGATTCAGGATTCTGCGCTCATCTGATCAAGGTTTCCTAGTGGTGCACCAACAAGCCCTGAAACTGCTGTGGATGGAAATGGTGCCAGAAAATAATCTGCTGGGCCTCCAACCAGGCGGCAACTCCATTTCCAGGCTCCAGAGCAGCCCTACCATCCCTCTACCTTCTGCCTGACTGGGCCCTCAGGTGATAATGAGAGCACAGCTTGTCTGACAATGCTCAGAAGCCAGTTTGGAGGTGCAGTGTTGAGGGAGAGTGGAGGCAAGCAGCATAGCAAACGGAGAAGTTGGAATAGAAAGGCAAAATGATATACAGAAAAACAGTAGATATTTCTCACGTTCCTGAGATTTTGGAGCTAAGGACAATTTTAGTGTGTGCTTATCTGAATTCTGTCACACAGGTTTTTCAAAGGAAATGGTAAAGATATGCTCTGCTCTCATCCGTCAGTGTAGCTAACATTTACTTAGTAGAGAACAGGAAAGGAATGTGGAGAATATATATCTTTGATGCAGACAACATTGGTACTTCTTGCTTGTGTAGCACCATAAACACTTTAAGGAGGGTCAAAAAGTCATTGTTTACATACATACTTTTATTTTTCATCATTTTATTTGAGCCTCATGCCAACCTAGTAAAGAAAGTGAGTCAGGATTTGGAGGCTTTTATTATGCCAATAATACAGATGAATAAACTGAGGCTCAGAGAAATTAAGTTACTTACCTAAGATCACAGGACAAGCAATTGGCAGAGCCAGGTCTAGAACCCAGGGGAGGGGTTTATTCCACTACAAAGACATGGAACAGGACATTAAACAAACAGCATCTAAGAAAGCAGGATCTCTACATAATTACGGATTGGAAACGCAGAAATTCACAGTACCACACTGAACCCAAAATGACAGTAAGTATGCCACTCTAAGCAAATAAGACAGAGAACTGTAACTTTAACCACAGTCGTTCTGTTGGAAAGATCGATAGCACTGAGCAGAACACACACTCGGCCCTGAATAGGTACACAAGAATGGTCTTGGTTTCAGAAAATGTCTTCTTAGGTCCCATCATGAATACTCTATCCCTATATATGTCCCCTAAAGAAAATATGTATGGAGTCCCCAAATGCTAGGCATACCTTAAAGTGCCTGATTTGCCTAAAATACATATTGGAAAGTTGGGCAAGATATACTTTTTATTAACTAACGTTCACTTTTACTAGTCCCTAATACCAAGCACTAGCAGAAACTGATGTACTAATCTGAAAAACTTCATTTGCATTGGAAGGGGGCAGGTAAGAAAATCCTAAGCTAGAAATGTGTACAACATTTAGTAGGATATAGGACAAGGACATCAGGGTTGAGAAATACCATCCATCTTTTGGCAATGAAACACAAACTTCACCTACAAAGGCATCCCAACCAAGTTCATGGGAATACAGCCCTGGAAATCATGGAAATGTGTAGTTGCAATCTTCTCCATACTGGATGCCATAGGCTTGCACCAAGACCCAAACCTCTGAAGTCTGTTCAAAACTGGCAAAGATTCAAATGATCTGATTCCTCCATGTTTAGCCCAAATTGAAGAGATTTCTTACTATTCACCCTCTCTTCAGCTCTACACAAGATGGATGATGATAGATAATATAATTTATATACTTCACAGAGAAGGACAAAGTTCAAATGTAGATAAAAATAATTATTGATCATACTCTTCAACACAGGCTAATACTACCCGCTAAGTAAATCAAACAGCTGTGAACAGCAGGAAATGGATATGAAGTCTTTAAAGATATCTGTAGAACAAAGCAAGGATCATGAGTACACCAGGCTCCAAAGAAAGGCCTTGTGGAGCTGTAAGAGTTTACTAGCCAAATCTAGACTGGGATTCTTCACATCCTACGATAGGCCTGATGTTGGGCGCTAGGATGGTGAGTATGGTAAGGGAGTCTCCTGATAGCTGCAGCTAAGGCAGTTTGGAGAAATGCAGTGTATAAGAGGGATAATTTGGTGCCTGCTTGCACAAAAATCAGACAGTTGCCACATCTACAAGTTTGTAGCAATAGTCAATGAGGATGAATTCCACTTTAAATTAAAGTAAATTAAAGTCAGTAGCTTCCTTAAAATCTGCTAGTGATTCTATTCATTTAAATATGCCACAACTTGTGACAAGACTGACCGTCTAGTTCCATATGTGTTTGGCAAGCAGACCATTCATAATTCAAAGTATTCACCCGGGAACTAGACAGTATGATAATTAGTAAAGACAGAGAGAAGATAAAATTTCATCAATTTTCACAAGAAGCTCACAGTGTGAACACATACACACACACACACACACATATATATATAAAACACTAGATGGTACAATAAGTGATAATGGAGATAGCTCAAAGTACAATATGGTCATAACAATAGTAGATAAAAATTCATTAATAGAAGAATGGAGCTAACTCTTATGAGGGAAATGGAAATTTTCCAGGCTAAGGAAAAAGTGTAAAGTAAGCAAAAGAGTGAGATATGAGACATAGGAAGTATTTAATGATGGCCTTATGAAGAGAGGCAATACCAGATCATGCCATGCATCCTGAAGGGTTGTTTAATGGTTTGTAGCCATCGGGGAGACATTCTAGAATTTTAATGAGGAAATTAGTGTGACCAGATTTGCATCAGGTAAAGATAGCTTCTCCGTTAGTTGGAAGAATGAAGAGAGAACCTGTGGAACTAGGGACCCATATAGGCAGCTATTGCTTTAGGCCAGGTGAAAGGTAGCGAAAAGACTGAGCCAGGTTATTTATACAAACAGGTAAATGTTGAAAAGCAAATCATGTATCCCAAGTCTTTTTAGCTACAGTCAAAAGATTCTGTAACTGACTGTGGGAGTTGAAATAAAGGACCACATTTGGAACACACCCTAGGTTTCTAGAGCTCTGAAATTGGATGGATAGTACTGGAGTAGGAAATCCAAGGACAGCCCAGAACAGAGGACACCTGGTGCAAAAGACACAGGAGAAACTGGGGGGGGGGGGTGCTGGGCTCTCTAAAAACACTTCAAGATATCTATAGACCAGAAGGTAAAGATAGACATCTCAAAATTGCAGGACAGGACTGAAGCTCTGAATGTGGATGTGTTTCTCTGGGATTAACGAATGGGGTGACATGGGAAAGAACCAAAGAACAGGTGGGAAGCCATTGGCCTTGAGTGGCTGGGAGAGTAAAATATCCTTCAGAGGATTTTTAACAGGTTCTGTTTGAGGAGAAGGGGGATTGGGAGAATTATCAGGGAAGCACAATGAGAAGGCAGAGCAATGGGAAAAAAAGATGTAAACTAATGGCTCACCTGAAATGGTACCCTGTGTCAGTGGAATCAGGGAGCAGAGGCCTCTTTAAAGCTGGCAGAAGAATAGTGAGTGATGAGTGGCAGAGAGGAGCATGAGCTTGGGATGCTCCTAGAAACTTTGTTCTAAAAGGAAAGAGAGAAGGGGCACTCTAGAGATGGAGATGCAGGGTCAGGAGACTCTGGGAACAGAAGAGACCAAGGCACATCCACAGAGCACAGGACAAGCAGCCGAAGCACTACAAACTGAGGAAATCTCAAAGGAGAGGTGCAGGAATGGTTCAAGATCTGGAGGAAACACAGAAGAGAGATCAAGAATCCAGGCAGAGCTCAGTGTGACCAGAAGTAACATCTCTAATGACAATAAATAAATAAATAAATAAATAAATAAATAAATAAATAAATAAATTTAAAAAAAAAAAACAAAGTAATGTCCTGACAATTACAGGGGATGGGGAGGAAGCTGCCCTGTCCAGGTAAGAGAAAATTCTTCCTTATAAAGCCTTTTGAGGTAAAGGGGGTGGGGCTGTTTGCTTAGTTCTTTGGTTGGTTGGCTTGTTCTTCCATCCCCATGACAGGAAGAGACAAAACCCAGGTGATGTGATCCATTCAAGGTGTCTGAGTCTGTAAGAGGCAGAAAGTAGGACTCACCGCATGGTACTCTCCAGGGACCTCTATAAAGAGTTCAAGGCAGTGGCACAGGGTCAACCTGTCTACACTCAAAATCCAAGAGACAAGGCTCTGGTGTAATCACCCTTCCCCCCCTTTTTTTTTTCTTTTAAACAAGTGACACTCTCTTAGAATTAGCATAGACATAGACATGAAGGAGTTAAATGGTGTGCCTTCTCTTGAACTTTGAGAGGGATGCATTTCTTAAGCTATTCATAGAAGGTATGTGTCTTCAAGTCAGTATGACCAGCTTCAGGGAGGATAGGGTGGGAATACAATGAGTTAACACATAGCTCCATGATTGCCTGAAAGCCCTCTACCTCCTCCCTATGGGACCAAGTAAAACTCTGAAGTCTGTGGATTAATTCTGCCCCAGGCATGTCACAAGCAATTTCACGATGACAGAAGCAGAAGACCCTGGGCCACCCTTTCTTTCGGTGAGCAGGAGCTTTGCCCTTTACATCCCTACATCAAAGGAGGTTTCTGCAGTTTCACCAGCTCAGCAAGAAGGCAATTTAACCCTGTGTTTTCTTATTCCAGTTGCCTCAGCATAGTTTGCAGGAGTAGAGTGGGCAGGGGGCAGGGTGACATTCAGAGGAGTCTCTCAGCATGAAGGATCAGGGGTCATTGTGCATGTGCCATGGTTTAATTTTAATAATCAGAAATGAACACATTTCTGAATTCATCACAAACTGTGGAAGGTTCTCTGCAAGTCCAGATGATGTGGGGGAAAAAAGCAAACAGACAAAAAAAATCTTTTAAATAATTTCTTTTCTTTAATTATGTGGAAATATGTGGAAGACACCATGATTTTAAAAAATTAAACAGATTTAATTATATTAAGTAGAAGGCCTCAATTGAATCAATTGACTAAGTCCCTGGATGCCACTGGGTGTGGCTCAGGGAGTCTGAGCAGGAATCCAATTTCTTACTAGAAAGAATGTTCCCCTCACCCAGCAGCAGAGCTGTACCCTCCACACCTTCTGATGCTCTTCGTGGGAAGGAAGAGCAAGGATGGAATTTTAAAGCATAGATCTGTCTTTCAAAGATGAGACTTATTTGTCATTTGGGGGAAAGGCATATACGCTAACAGGGTAAGGGTGGGGGAACCTGGTCTGCTAGCTTGCAGGGTAATGTTTACACTTGAGCTACAAAATAAAGCCATTATTTTTAAACAAAGGAAACATCTCATAGTTTTCCTTCTCTGTAGACTATCACACCTTGCAAGTTTTTAATCGTCTGCAATATGCATGGTAATTGAGCTATTTAAAGTAAGCCCCAAGATATTTGAAAATCATGAGCCAATAAAACCTCCAGGATTCTTTTATTTTAATCCTCCTTTGCCTACTCCCTTGTCTTCTCTCTCTCCTCTCTCTCTCCTTTTTGCTTTAATAATCTACTGTGGTAAATAATGGCTAATAGAGATCATTTATATGTTCCTCTCACCCACTGACTGTGTGTTACAACTTAGAAATATCTAAGGCTGCTTGCTTGCGCTGCTCAAGTGGAAGAAGAAGGAAGTGCAAGCCCTCCAGCCCCCCTCCCACGCTGCTGCTGGATTGCATGGGTGTGGCAGAGTTAGACCTTTGCAGGTTTGTACCCTTGTTCTAGTCCCTACTAAGAACTAGAATGATAAAACACCTTTCAGAAGAAGAAATGAAGCCCTTAAATTCTTCCTGGAATGAGAGAGGATCATTTCACCCACAGGAAGAAAACCTGCATGAGGCTTAAGGATCCACACTATATAAATGTCAGTCAGTGTAATATGAGCCCACGCCCTGAAGACACCATTTCCTTCTGTCTGGTTTAATGATATCTTAAATACTGACTTATGCAAATGACACATAACATTATTACATAGGGCACATAACCATTTCATGCCCAAGAACCTATTTATAAAACGTGTGGGTGAAAAGGACCGTTTCCATACATTCTATTCCCCCCCATTTGCATCAGTGATACTAAAACACAGGCAGGCATATGGACTCCATACAGAGCGCTTGCATGATGGTTGCATGGGAAGTGTGCATGTGCTCTCTGCATTTACATGCAAATTCCTACACGTCCCTAAACACACAATTTCATCTTCATCACTTTGCACACCAGAGTGAGTGCTCCAGGCTGTCAGCGAGATGGGGCCAGTAAAAGCAGCTGTCCTCATTTGGGGCTCATTTGGGGAGGGAATTCCTTTAGCCCCAATTCCCTGTCTAAAAAACCACGCTTGGTTCCCTTTACTGAAGGAGATGTGTGGATACTCCCATACTACCATGCATAAAAATAGGGTGGGAACAAGCTGTCAACCAGCACACTTTTTTTTCCCCCAAAATTCAAGCCGGATTTAAAATGAATAGAATTGGTTTCCTCAAGGCTCCACCTTCCTAAATTTTCTTTCACCAGCTGGTCAGTGCGATCCTCTTAGAGATTTATTTATTTATTTATTTATTTATTTATTTATTTTTGCGGGTGTGTTTCACCCTGGCACCTGTACCTGTTACATTTATATATTAAAAATGAAGGAAGTCATAGGAATAAATGTTTTACAAATGTTCCAATGGAAGCAGCAGTTTCTGGAACCAAGAGGGATACAGCCAGCAGCACCCTTTGCCCCGCCTTGACAGACTTTTTCACCAAGCATCCCTTCACAACCAAGTACTTATATTTGTGTTTGTTTGTTTGTTTGGGGCTTGCTTCTCCTCTAACTACTTGAACCTTCTGCTTATACCCCTTTTCCTCTACCTTCTTCCTCCTCACTCCCCACCCCTCCTTCCAGGGCGCTGGCTACGTGTGGCCAGGCTGAATGGCTGTTTCCTCTGCACTCGCCTCCACCCCCTTTGGATTCAGAGTGTGTTTAACAAATTGCCCAATTTCCAATATCTGCACGAGGATAATACCAACCCCCCCTCTTGCACCCCACCCCGAAGGCAATCCGTGTGCAGAGGGGTTCTTCAACCACGACTGCCACCCCACCCCGCTCCACCATGGGCACACAGGCACACAGACCCCACACCCATTTCTCTTCCTAACCTTCTCCAAAAACCACTCAAATGTGCCCTCGGGGATGTTTGGAGGCTGCGTTTGGAGAGGGTTGCAACGCTGTGGGTTACTGCAGAATACCCAGCTTCTCACTTCTCTCCACCCTCACCCCGATTAAGTTTCAAAATGTCTTTCAAGAAATAAGTGAGCAATTTGAAATGAAACGGGGTAGTGGTGGGGGAAATCTAGGCAGTGGGGGAGGGGAGCTTGGGATTCTGGCTTGTCTTGGACGCGTCCCTGATCCCGATGGATGGGAGTCACCATGCCTATCCTCCGGGATATTAGCACCCCTCTGGTCATTGCGAATGTAAGGAAAGACTCGCGGGAAGGGGAAAAGAGAAAAGCCCCGGTTTCCAACAGGTAATACCGGCTTGCCTTTCCCATCCCATCTAAGCTCAAAGCTCCTAGGGGCGTGGTCCACCCTCTTCCCGGACCAGCTGGCGCACAATCCGCCTCTGATCTTAGGAAGGGGATTTTCCCCATCGGAACAGCTAGTTATCCCCCAACCCCTGTTGTCTTAAGGCTCTCTTTAAAAATAAAAATCTCCCAATGAGTTTCATTCATTCGTTAAATAAATAAATAAATAAAACCTTCACATGTTTTTTCCACATTTACCTGCTCCCCTTTAAAGCTCTTGCGAGCTCGAAATCAGGTATCTTCCGCAGCACATGTGAGAAAAATTGAATCACAGAACAGGCAATGCTCAACCGTGATGATAATTCCCCCAAGCACGCTTTTTCACAAATAATATAAAGGATAGCTTTCTTATCTCGGACATAGAGTCCACATTGTCCCCACACCCCTTTTCACATCCACACCCTCAAAACCAGAGACCTAGCCGCTGTGCACTTACTAATAGGCGAGAGGGAATCGTATTTCCAGCCAAGCCGGCATATTTCTCTCCCCTCGCCCTAATTAGTATCAGCATTCCAAAACCAAAGCATGAAAGACAGAAAAGAATAAAGCTGGGATGCAACCATCAGTTACCATATGCTAAAGAAATCAGAGCACCATGCCAGGGCAGAAACAGTTTTTTTTTTTTAAAGAAAAAAAATTTTTTCCCCCTGCCTTTTACAAGGAAATACTGTACTCTGGCAATTTCACAACAGCAAGAAGTAAAAAATCTTTAGCTCTACCTGTTTGGTTCTTCTCATACAGCACAGCATGGTGGTATCTTCCCCGGCCTTCTTCCTGCCTCCTCTCCTTTCCTCCTCTCTTCCTTATTCCCCCCCTCTCCCCCTCTTTTCTGCTCGCTTGCTCACTCGCTCTCTCGCGCTAGCGCGCTCTCCCTCCCTTCCTCCCTCCCTCTCTCCCTCTCCCTCTCTCTCTCCCTCACACACACCAGGGCAGTTAGCAGCAACTGTAAGGTCCACAGCTATTGCTCACCGCACATGCTCCTCTCTCTCTCTCTCTCTCTCTCTCTCTCTCTCTCTCTCTCTCTCTCTCTCTCTCTCTC
>NW_026067944.1:28237102-28297290 GCF_014885135.2 Alexandromys fortis
CCTCTCCCTCCCTCCGTCTCTTTCCTCTCTCCTTTTCTCTCTCTTTTTTTTCCTCCACTCCCTACCGAATCTATCTTTTTCTTCCTTCTCTCTGGGCCCCTTTCTCAGAAATGTTCACTAGCTTTCAGTGACTAATCACTTCCCATAGCCCCTACCCCCATTCTAGACAGTCGCCCCCTCCCAGTCCCCTGCCAGCCTCATGAATATTTAAACACCTCCAATCTGGACCCAATTACCCACCGACTTTCGCACTGCATTGGGAGGGCTATGGGGTGGGGGCAGAGAAGGATATTCCAGACTGTTAGAGAGAGTGGATGAACATGTTTTAGGGAAGTGGGGCCTGAGGAATGCTTGTGTCTCTTTCCCACCTCTCCTCTTTTCCAGGACCACAAGAACAAACATACAAGGAGGGGCTAGACATACGTAACTTACAGCTGCCATTTAGATTTTATGTGCTGATAGAAATCATGGAGGTTCAGTTTCCTCAAAAATACTGTTTTTATTTATGTAACCTAAATGCAGACATATAATAAGCTTAGACACGCACAAACTTAAGTCACCTATGCTTCAATACACAATCAGCACACACGCGTGCGCAGACACACAGCACTTAAGCATCCTCAGGATTAGAATGTGGAAATAACTATTGTCTAGGAATGAGCATCAGTATCTAAAATCACATAGTGGGTTCTTTACTTATGCACACGAGCTTATTTGACAATTGCAGGTCCCTCTAATTTTACCACAAAAGCTGAGTCTACGTGAGTGGCAGGGTTGTATAACATTGGCAGTGATGTTTTTGCGATTTGAGCACAACGGATACAAGTAAGCTCTGTCTTGAGCAAAGCTGCACACCCTGAAGCCTGCACCAGTTCATTCCAGTGCCTCCCTTGTCTTGGGGGAAAGACGTGACTTGTAAGTTTGTAGTATGCAGATTTTAGACATTTAGTGTTGTTGGATTGGAGAGCCCCTTACCTGTAAAATGGAAATCATAATGCCAGTCCTGGCCAACATGTTACAGGATGAAATGCAATGTACACAGGCTAACTGGAGCTACTCTCGGCCATCGCAGTCGAACAGGCAACAACTTATCTGACACGTTGATGGCATGTCTAAGTGACTGCTTCAAAGAACTTCCCAAATTGTTCCTTGTTGTTCATTAGTATGACAAGCACCTCTAATTAAATGGCTCATATTGTTCCTTCTCCCTTCTAGACATAAACTTGTTTAACAGACAGCAACCAGACAGCTTGTTATCCTGTATACTTCAGCACTGTTGAGTGCCATAGATACTCAGTCCACCCAGGGATATGCCTCTTAAAATGGGCCATCTCAGATGACCAGGGTGAAGAGACAGGGATAATGGTTAGAAATTACTCCTAAGGGTTCTCTCTGAGAATGACCTGCTTTAGCTACAAGCCACCTGGTCTTCACTCTCCCCCCCCCCCAGTTTGTTTCTCAGTTTTCATATTTTATGATTTTCTTTTAAAAAAGAAAACACCTAGCTAAGCTGTGGAGGCGCATGACTTTACTCCCAGCACTTGGGAGGCAGAGGCAGGAGGATCTCTGTGAGTTCAAGGCCAGCCTGGTCTATGGAGCAAGTTCCAGGACTGGCCCCAACACTACAGAGAAACCCTGTCTCAAAAAAACACAACAAACAAACAAACAAACAAACAAAATGACACATTCTGGGTTTAATATCTCTTTAACTTTGTGATAATCCCTGTCAGAGTTGAGTCTTCAAAATTAGCTTTCCTGTCTATAGGTGATAGAAGAGGCAGAGAAGGCGTGAGAAATGACTTAATTTAGACTTTAAAGTTATGGATTAGGATCACCCTTGTAGTGGTGGAAAGTGCCTAAGGAAGGAAGCAGTTCTGGGAGCACAGAAGAAGAAACAGCTTCCTTTTCATCACTAAGACAGGTATTACTCCAGTGATAAGATCATTTGCTTTCTCTTTTCATGTGCTCCACCACCGCAGCCCTGCCCTTGTGCTTTCTTTCCTG
The DNA here is from genome assembly GCF_014885135.2 of Alexandromys fortis. Classification (NCBI taxonomy): domain Eukaryota; kingdom Metazoa; phylum Chordata; class Mammalia; order Rodentia; family Cricetidae; genus Alexandromys; species Alexandromys fortis. The sequence continues at coordinate 28,239,107 of NW_026067944.1, forward strand.
TTTGATTTGTGGGAAGGAACTTTGCGAAACAATGTGGAATAATGCAGTCATAAAAGCCAAGAGTCAAAATCAGACAAGGAAGGGTATGGATGAACTTCGTTGTAACTGAGTATGTTACTCCAAAGTTGTAGCATCGCTTTCCTCATCACCTTCTCAAACTTATTTTGTCTGACTGTCAGTGGCATGGAGACACCCTGCATCTCATTTTGATGGGATTGAAAGACTAAGAGAAATGAAGATCTTTGGCTCGCTTACCTGAGACTTCATCACTGCACAATGGCATGGTGCATCATTATTTCTAGTCCTTCCTGGTGAACCTATGTAGATTTTGTGTTGAAATGAGACTTAGCCAATGTCCTTACCTCAAAAACAATGGAGAACAAACTGATGCTTCCACCCCAGACAGACCTTGGTGCATCCTAACCTAATGGAGGGTCTTTAATCACTCTCTTGCTTCAGTGTGCAGAACCTTGGTTGTTTTGAAAGCCTTTCCCTGGGCAGGAATACTACATATTGCCACGGGCCCTCTAAAAGTTAGTTCCCAAAGAGGGAACTCAGACTCAGAAGCTGAGTTTGAAAGCTATGAAACCAATTCCGAGGCATGCTCCTCACTTCCCATCTAAACCATGGACATTTCGGGCTGGCAGACAAATGGGGAAGAAAAGAAACAGTCCAAGAAACCACACACCTTGATCTGATTTTAAACCAAAATAGGAACAAACAAAACCCAAACCAAAACAAACAACAGACAAAGCAACAGCAGAACATATGTGAGCACACATAATAAGAAAATATCATAGCCAGGGTGGTTACCCTCATTTTTTTTTTTCTAGGTGACTACTCTGTTTTTATCCCCTTATCACTATTTTCAGCCTATGTATGGCTTTGAACATCACGGCTAATAACTGTAAATTTTAGGCTAGCAAATGAACTCATGCAATGACCAGTCAATTTTCAGGCACTGGAAGAAGAGGGTGGTGTTGGGAAACTAGATTCCGGTTTCCATTCTCAAATCTCTTTGATCTCTGCATTAAAATTACTCTGTTTTCATAATAACCCAAATAGTTCCTTGGTGCCTATGCACTTGCGCATGTGTGTGCACACACACAAATGCTATTAAATAAATTATTTTTTAAAGATTTGAATAATTGAAAGAGTGAAATACTATAATTTGCAACAATGTTGATGAAAATAGATATCATTCAAATAAGTCAGGCCCAGAAAGACAAATAATACATATGCTCACTCATATGTGAGACCAGATAAGTATTGGTCTCATAGAAACTGAGAGTATGATGGTGGTTAACAGAGATGGGAGCTGGTGGGGAGGGGTGGGGGGCGGATTATGGGGTTGGGTCAGGCACTAAGGAAAATCCCCTGCCTAACAACTGAGGCTAGTATTTAAGAGAATAGGGTGCTGTCATGGAAAACACATTTATCTTGGTCCTTCATTGATTCTAAACTGTTAGTTAGTCTTACTCCCTTTACCTTCTGTATTAGCTTACTAGGACATTTATAACAGAGAACTGAGGTGGTTTAAAAATCAGTCTTCACCAGTTCTGGAGGTTGGAAATCCAAGGTCAAAGTGCTGACACACTTGGCTTTCTCTGTGAGCCACAGGTGCTGTGTCTGCTTCTAGCGATTTCCTGGATTTGCACATGGCTGCCCTCTTGCTGCTTCTTTGTGGGTAAAGTCTTCCCTCTTATAAGGATGCTAATTAGATTGGATTAGGGCATCCTTAAGACCTCCCTTTAAACTCATTATCTTTTCAAGGATCTCATACCAGAATACAGTCATCCTGAAGAGCTATGGGTTCAGTTTTAGCATGTGAATGGGGATGTGGACAACACCAGTTAGCCACAACACCTGCATTCTATGTCAAGGCCAAATGACTTCATCTTTGTCATCCATATTTTAGAAGTTGTAAAAAGCACACTGCCCTCAAGGAGATTCACACATATGTAAAAGGCAAAACAAATGCTATTCAAACAAAACTTGGTAAGATGTCTGATGTGTGCTCTAAACAGAACAGAAAATATGCAGTGTAGACTAGGGTTGGCTTGTTTTTGCATGATTAGAATTTGGACAATGAGAGAAGACACCATGAGTTTAAGCTAGATTGTTCTGGTTAGTTTAATGTCAACTAGATGCAACCTAGTGTCATCTGAAAGGAGAGAACCCCAATTGGGAGAAAATGCTCCCTAAAATACGGCTGTAGGGCGTTTTCTTAATTAGTAACCTCCTTTGTGGATGGTGCTATTCCTGGGCTGGTAGTTGTGGATTCTATAAGAAAGCTGATTGAGGAAGCCATGATGAGCAAGCCAGTAAACAGCACTCCTCCATGGCCTCTGCAACAGCTCTGCCCTTCAGGTTACTGCCCTTTTTGAGTTCCTATTCTAACTTCCTTCAAGACAGACTGTGATGTGGAAGTATAAGCCAAATAAACCCCTTCCTGCCTAACTAACTGTTGTTTTTTGTGTTTCATTCAGTACAGCAAGAGAAACCCTATCTAAGATAAAGAGGAAAGATGCTATTAGAAAAGACAGAGTACAGATAGTGACTGCATGATTGAGAGGCTGTCAATCAACAGACAGATGATAGTAGTAATAGTAAGAGGCAAGCCTGGAAGGGTAGGCTGAATCCAGGTGTCTTAAAGAGTCAACTAAACAGCCCATGAGGTGGCTTGGCAGGTAAAAACACTTGCTGAACTTGAGTTTGAAAACCAGAATCTAGATGTAAAAATCTGGGTATGGTGGCAAGCACATCTATAATCCTAGTACTCCTGCAGACAGACAGGAAGTAGAGAGAGAAAAATAATCTGGAAGTTTGCAGGCTTTCTAGAAAACGGCATAGCAGAAAGAAGGACAAGGTGGAAGAAGAGAACTGATTCTACAAAGCTGTCCTCTGACCTCCACAAGACCTCCATGACATGAGCCTATATCACATTGAGAGAGAGAGAGAGAGAGAGACAGAGAGAGACAGAGAGAGAGACAGAGAGAAGAAGAGAGACAGAGAGAGAGAAATATATTTTCAAAGATGATAATTCAGATCAGGCACAGAGAGACAATTAGCACATATGCTCACTCATCTGTAGGATCTGATACATCTGATAAATATTGGTCTCCCAGAAACTGAGAGTACAATGGTGGTTTCCAGAGGATGGGGGCAGGGGTTAAGGAAAGTTAATCAGTGAGTTCTGATGCTGGAGCATTACACCTACAATTAAGTGGCTCAAGAAAACATGCCTATTTTGTACATTTCAAAAAGCCAGCAGGAAGTCTTATGGCAATTTTCACGATGAAGGAATGAAAAATAGTTCAAAAGGAAGAACTAAACACTACACAATGTATACATCTACATGGTTCTGCATGTAGTTTTTGTTTTGTTTTATGAGACAGGATTGCTCTGTATATCAGCCTTAGCTGCCCTAGAACTCCCTCTGTAGGTAGACCAGGCTGGTCTCAGACTCACGGAGATCTGCCTACCTCTGTCTCCCTGAGTGCTGCTGGGATTAAAGGAATGCACCAGCATTTCCTGGCCCATTTTTTTTATATATCAGTCAAGAAATAAAATTCATTTTAAAAATAATAAATAAAGAGAATATATTAGCTTTCTAAGCCTGCCATAACAAATTTCCACATTTTTTCTCTCTCACATTTCTTCAGCCCAGAAATCCCAAATCAGTGTACACGAGGGCTTGTTTGTTTTAAAGGCATGGAATAATGATCCATTCTAGACCCTCTTCCAAACTTCTGGTGGACGGAGTCAGCCTGTGGCATTGTTTGGTTTGAAGCTGTATCCCTTCATCCTTCATCCTCATGTGGACAACCCTTCTGTGTGTTTCAGTTTCCTTTACAGTGCACCTATTTCTGAATTTAGGGTTCATCCTAAAATTAGATGATTTTGTCTTTAAATCATCAATGATATCGACAAAGGCACCTCTCCAAAAAACTTAGGTCATGGTCCCTGGTCATAGAAGTTAGAAGTTAGACATAGATTTTTGAGAAATACATTCAACTCTTACTAGAGCTAAGCATCTTGGGGAACTCCTGTGGTGATATCATGTTATATGGAATGTAGAGAACGATACAGTGAGACCCAATGAGAGGAATGTGGACCTAGGAGGAATGATGGTAGAAAAAAACAAACCTGTCACTTGTTAAGTGCCTAATGTGTTCCAGCTGTTACGCATGTTATACTTTATATACATTGCAACGGTGATCTCAGAGGAGAATATCTAAAGGGAAGAGAAAAGAAACGAAAGTTACCCAGAGATTGAGCCTAGAGAGCCTAGAGGATAAGAACACAAATAATCAGATGTGAACAGGCATGGGGGGAAACTTGGTAACAGAGATGATGGAGGAATTTTGAAAGTGTGTATTGTATGGAGGCATTGAAACAATCCATGCTACATGGAATCAGATTATAGCAAACCCGACTCAGAACTATCTTCTATGAATGGTTATTGGATCAAATTCTGAGCTACAATGTTTTATAGAAACCAGAGGGCTAAAGAATAAACTTTGAAAATTGTTCAGGGTTCAAGAACTTGAAGACAGGATCAAGAAAGGGGGTAACAGGATGGAAGGGGCAGTAACAAACTCGGAGTTAACAGTGTCCTCAAAAATATTTTCTTGAATTTATCTTCTCAAATTCATTATTATTTAAATTTTTGCCTACCTTGATGTGGGAGTGTCATATATCAATCTGTTGATTTCATTGGCTGAGCAATAAAAGAAACTGCTTGGCTGGCCCTCAGCTTAGGACATAGATGGGAGGAGTAAACAGAATAGAATTCTGGGTGGAAGAGGAAGTGAGGTCAGACTCTGCTCTGCTCCCGGAGACTCAACAGCTCTGCTCTCTGGAGCAGAGACACCATGATGGACAGAGGCTAGAATCTTCCCGGTAAGCGCACCTTGGGGTGCTTACACACATCATTTGAAATGGGCTAGTCCAGGTACGAGAATTAGCCTGTAAGGGCTAGAGTTCATGGGCCAAGCAGTTCTTAAATGGATACAGTTTGTGTGTTATTATTTCGGGCATAAGCTAGCCAAGCGGCCGGGGTGTTGGGGACGCAGCCCCGCCGCTCTTATTTCAACATACCTAAATGTGTATAGGTGGGATTTTATAACTGAGTATCTATAGCTAATCTTTGGCATGATAGAATCTCTTCTTTTAAAAAGGTATAGCACAAATTCTTATTGTTCTTTGTTTTAAAAACCTGGAGTCAGCTATCAGGGATGAAAGCTGAAGGATCAGAGAAACAAAGCAGTCAGTCACTAGTTGTTACCTCTACCAATGCTCAGACAGAAGAGCAATCCTGTCTCTATGCATCCTCAGACTGAATGTTGTCTCTATGAAACCTCAGACTGCAACCTCAGACTGCATCCTCAGACTGCATCCTCAGACTGCATCCTCAGACTGCCTTACATTCCTCTCTCCGCCCAGTCATATCCCTTCCTGTCTCCACCTCCCTAGTGTGTAGAGATTAAAGGTATGTGAATCCTAAGTACTAGAATTAAAGGTGTGAGCCACCACCACCTGGCTGTGTTTCTCTTTAAGACTGGATCATTCTAGTGTAGCCCAGGGTGGCCTTGAATTTAGAGAGATCCATCTTCCTCTGCCTCCCAAGCATTGGGATTAAAGGTGCATACCACTACCATCACGTGGCCTCTATGACTAACTAGTGGCTCAGCTCTGTACTCTGATCTTCAGGCAAGCTTTATTTGCTAGATTACAAACAAAGTATCACTACAAAAAGGATTTTTTTTTAATTCAACAATCCACAAACTCTAGAAGGGATCCATCAACATATATTATCAAAAATATCTAAGGGTCTTAGTGTTTATTGAGGTTGATGTGTTTAATTGCACATCTGCTGCTCATGTAAGGATCATGGCAATGACTCTAGCTCTTAAATCTGCCACACCCAAGACCCTGCACTTATCCAAATTGTAGAAATATGTTTTCACCACCCAGTCACCAAGATATCTTCCATTTAGGTCTGTAACAGCTTTAAGTGCCGATTCAACACTCCTAAATTCTGAAAGAATACATACCACTTCATCATCCAGAACGCTAGGAATTTCAAATATCACACATTTCCCCCACCTTGCCATAGCTTTCATATTCTGCTTGGTTTTATCTTTCAAGTCTTCATCATCATTCCTGCACCGGTTGTTGCGGGGCAGGGCCACCCTAGTAGGACCCTACCTACTTATTGCAGTTAATGGATTTGGATCCAATTTCTCAATTGCATTCCGAGACATCTCCTCTCTCTTCCATCACCCATAAAAATCTTGCTGATCTTCTTCACTTACAGTGTAGGCTGAGTTGGTGCTTTCGCAGTCCCCATCCTTGCTGAAAACTACACTTCTGCGTGTTCCTATACCATATTGTTTCACCCATGCTGTCAAGGGAGACGTTGCTTTGCCAGCTTGGAGAGCTTGCTCTATCCAGCTCCTCCTATACACTGCAGGAATAGCAACTTTGAAAGACTGCAGTAAAGATCTTGAGTCCTCTTCACAAGGAAAACCTTGGGGGTAATTCCCTGTTGTTCTCTGCAACAGTGGGTTGGAGGATGGAGCTCGCCAAAATGTTCTTTCTTCTTTTCTTGACTTGAGTCTTCATTAGAATCTGGGTTGCTTTGGATATCCTCCAGTTTCGGGCTCCTTTTCTTTTCTTCTATGTCCTTGTTTCAAGATCCTACTGCCGCTGTTACTCTTCTCTTTGACAACTTACTACTTCTGATAATCATTAGGAAAGAGGATCCGTATTCATCAGCTGCAGGAATCAGAACCCCCTCTCCCACCCACTGCAGAAAACCCCACTGGGAACAAGATCCTTCGTTCTGGCTGCTGTGTGAGATGGTGTTTCCACAATCTGCTCGTCTTCATCTTTACCTCTAAAAATTTTCCCCAAATATAACTCTGGCTTAGTCCACCATCACCTCTTGAGACAATTAATGCAGTAACATTCTAGCTGGCTTTGCTACTTTTATATTTACCCACCTTTCATGATATACCTACATGCTTCCATTTAAAATGATAATCATGGAGGCTAGAGAGATGGCACAGCTATTAAAAGTGCTTCTTGCTCCTCCAGAGAATCCAAATTTGGTTCCCACAACCCATGCTGGAAAGTTCACAACCGCCTGTAATTCAAGCTCCTGGGGCTCCAACAGTCTCTTCTGGTTGCACAGATGCATCATACATTCAAACATACATAAATGGGAACACACAGCACACACAAAAATAATAATAAAATTCAAAACTAAATAGTAAGAATAAATAAATTTAAAAAGTGACAATCCTGTGATATTCTTCTTAAAATTCCTTTGTGGATGTCCATGTGAGTCCCTCTCAGCCTTTCAGTGCACATAAGAATTTTCTGGGGAATTTGTTAGTATATTAATCCTTTGGATGTCATTAACAGTTGACCTTCATATGCATATGCTAAACTTTCAAATATGTAGTATTACAATTCACTGGGATAATTTTCACACAGATATCATTGGATCACTGTTGAAGAACAGTCTGAGGAACAAAAGCCAAATTCAAATTCCTAATTCCTAATTCACTGTTCCAGCCCTGTCTTTTATTTTATCCATTCTACACTTTAAAGTAGAAAGAAAAATATGTTCATTGACCATGTGATTTTATTTAAATTTGTTAGGTTATTCTTGAAAAAAAAAATCACATTATATGAGCCTTAAAATTGAATCATCATTAATCATATGCATAGTAAATTTCTCTGAAGACTTTCATTGAGCTCTTAGCCAAGGCTCCCTCTCCTTGCTCTGGTCCCATTGCAGAACATTTTATCATTACAATTTCAAGATTTACCTTTTATTTTTCACATTCAGATATAAACTTTATTATATTTGTTTGCAAGGCCTTTCTTTATTCCTCTTTAGATTTCCAGGACCTGGCCCAGGGGCTGACACATAGCAACTAAGCCTGGATCACTGGCCTAGCATACTGCTGCCGGACAGAACCTGCCAACGGCTTTCAGGAAGACATGGTTACATCTGTTCCAGGGTGAGACTTGCCTCTGTGATATGATGTCACCCAATTAATTAGACTGGTTGCATCTCAGTGTGGCACCACTGCCAGGATTCACTGTCCTTCTTGAAGTCAGACAAGATTTCTGAAGCCAGAAATTATATAATGTTTTAAGACCCTCTAATGCTTGTCTACCATTCTGGATGCGCCTTACATCACATCAGATGCTCTTCCCCCCGATTCCAACACACCCTGAAGGCTCTCTCAATCACTGATCAGTCAATATCTCTCCTCTAAAGGAGATATCAGACAGGCAGCCATTTAGCACTGGAAGGAAAGAGGAAAAGGCACATAGCCTATAAAGTCGGGTTTCTCTTGCCACTCTGGTGATTGCCTATGAGTGTATCAAACAGCCCAAGTGGAAAGGTTCACAGAGATGACACCAGCCTGCATCATCAGCACACCCCTAGAGGCTGAAATCAGCTCACCTTGACTCATCGCTGAGTTAACCACTGAGCCTCTCCCTGGGCCGCTTTCCTATTATCTATTCAGTAAAGTGATGGGCTGTTTACCTCTTTATGTAAATGGCCTTTCTCAGTTGCACATTTCCAGACAGCAAGCACAGTGTTTTGGGTTTCAGATTGGCTCTTGGTGTTTCCAGCAGGAACATACACGGGTTTCATAGGACCTCACACTTTTGCAATTTGACCAGCCTTTTAAAGTGAATAGCAATAATACAGGGGGCTAGAGAGACCGGACAGTCAACACGTAGTATGCTTATCATTCAAGCAAGCAGATTTGAGTTTGATCCCGAGAACTCACATAAAAATCATGGGGTAAGCCTTTAATCCCAGCACTCGGGAGGCAGAGGCAAGCAGATCTCTGTGAGTTCGAGACCAGCCTGGTCTACAAGAGCTAGTACCAGGACAGGCTCCTAAGCTACAGAGAAATGCTGTCTCAAAAAAAAACAGAAAGAAAAAAAAAAAAGCCTGGTGTTGTTTTTGCAAAGGTATGGTTCCAGTGCTAGGGAGGTGGAAATAGCAAAATTCAAATTTGCAAGTCATTCTAGCTGAATCTCTGTGAGTCTTAGCAAGATGAGTGACCTTGTCCCCAAACAAGGTAGGCTGCTCCTGAGGATCAGCATTTAAAGATGTCCTCTGTATATATATACATATATGTGCACACATGTATAAATGTAGAATGTACCAAGGACAGTGCACACATACTCACAAATATAAATCAAATAAGGATTGAAATGCAGCTCAGTTTAGTTTAGTTCCTGCTTAGCATACATGAAAACCCCGGTTTGATCCCCACCACAATATAAACTTGACACAGTGACACACACCTGCAACCTTTTGGGAAGGTAGAGGCAGGAAGATCTGAAGTTCAAGATTATCCTCAACCACACAGCAAACTTTAGGGCAGTCTAGGACACATGAGACCTTATCTCAAAAGCAAAATAAAGCATAAAAAAAGCAACAGTAACAAACAGAAAAAAATCAGTATAAAATGAGTATTTAGGAAAGAGAATCAGTTTTGTGTGTTGGGGAAATCTAAAATGACAAAATTGTAAATATAAGATTTTATAACTGCTAGTTTAACATGAGGACCTGTTTCTTGAGGTTTCTGTCCTGCCCAGTTCCCACAGTCATTAAGTCGCTAAAGAAAATCACACAGAGAGTCTACATTAATTATAAACTGATTGGCCCATTAGCTCAGGCTTCTTATTAGCTCTTGTAGCGTATATTAACCCATTATTCTTATCTATGTTAGCCACATGGCTCGGTTCCTTTTTCAGCAGGGCAGGTCACATCCTGCTTCTTCCATGGTCTTGGCAGGACTGGGAGAAATAGGCTTCCTCCTTCCCAGAATTCTTCTGTTCTAATGGCCCCACCTCTACTTCCTGTTTGGTTGACCCACCTATACTTCCTTCCTGGCCAATCAGCATTTATTTAAAACATGATTGACAGAATACAGACAATTCTCCCTGGCCTGCACGTTACATGCTAGTATATATCTTATTGCTCCCCAGATTTTAAGAATTATAATTTGATGGTTTCTTGGTATGACACTGACTATGCAAAAGAAACTTTGTATGTTTTTGTGTGTGTGTTGGTTTATTTTTATTTTTTAAGATGGGGTTCCTCTGTGTAGCCCGGCTGTCCTGGAACTCACTCTGTACACCAGGCTGGCCTCAAAATCAGAAATTCACCTCTCTCTGCTTCCAAGGTGCCAGGATTAAAGGCCTATGCCACTACCACCCAGCTGTATAAGATTTTTTTTAAGAGAATGGAAAGATAATATTGCATTTGTCTTCCATACAGTTGATTTCTTTATTTTTATTATTAAGAAGAAGGAGACAAAATATACAAGACTCCATGTAGAGGTTGTTATTTTTATATTTTATTATATTTATTAACTTATCTTCTGTGTATATTGGTGTGTGTGTGTGTGTGTATGCGTGTGCGTTTGTGTGTGTGTGTGTGTGTGTGTGTATACACGCACGCTCCTGGGTCAGAGGATAACTTCTGAAAGTCTTGTTTTCTCCTTCCACCCCACGAATCTGGTTAATCAAATCCAGGTTGTCAGGTCGGACAGCAAGCACTTTTACCCACTGTGCCATTTCACTGGCCCACAGAGATGTATTTTGCCACGTAGGGCACTAGCAGTTTGGTGTGGAAAGTCCTTCTGTATATGTGTTGCTTTTATTGGTTAATGAGTAAAGAAGCTGCTTTTAGCCAATGGTTTAACAGAATATAGCCAGGCTTGAAGAGATATATAGAGAGAGAATAGGCAGAGTCAAAGAGACACCATGTAGCTGCCAGAGGAGAAAGACGCAAACCATAAGCCAAAACCTTGCCAGTAGGCCATGAAGCTCACAATAAAATATAAAATAATAAAAATAGGTTAATCTAAGAGATAAGAGTGATCTAGAAATATGCATAAGGTAATAGGCCAAATTGTACTGCAAATAATATAGTTTCTGCGTGGTTATTTTGTTTCTGGGCATCCAGGACCAAACAAGCAGCTTTCATACTACAGCTGTTGTACAAAAGCACATGAATCCTGAGAAATTCTATTTAAATGATTGCCATCAAATGAGACAATGTGTAGGATAGATTGATCTTGTATGTATGACATTATCAGAGTAAGTCTTGACAGAAGGAACTTTGATTTTGATCTATTTTAGTGAGAATGGACTCTTCTATTTAATATTTTACACAGCTGGGTATAGGATGAATTTCCAATAGAACAGCCTCTTGAGTCAGACATTCCAAGCTTTGCCTATCATCTTAAGCATGGTGCATGTTCCAGGTGGTGTAGAACATGTTTATAATGTCATTTAGCATTGACTCCTCTGCTTCTGGCTGCAATGCCCAGTGAGTTGGTACATCATCTCCTTCAAACCATTCCTACTTCAGGAACACTGGCAATAACTTAAAGGTATATAGATATCCCTAGAAGCAACATCAATACATCTCATTAAACTCTATCTATGTGCAACACTGTGACACCTCATTTATCAGGTTCCCAAAATTGCAAAACTAAACCTCCCTTCCCCTTAACAGAAAGATCCTTCCTAGCCAATGGGCTCTGGCCATAAAATTTTTTCAAACTAACTTCTCAGTCCTTTTATTTAAGGCACTGAGCAAATGTTCCCATTACTGCTCACTTGATTTTCCATAAACTGATTTTAGTACCTGCCTGTCTGTTCTTGCACAATTCTTTTGCTGGTTTTTAGGTCTATGCATCCAGTTCTTTATCCAAATGTCCTTAAAGTTTTATCAAAATATGTCAGCCAGTCAGACATCTTAAAACTATTTGTTGACAAAGATATCCCATTGTATTTCCAAGGAAATATTAGCAAGTATTAATTTTTGAAAACTGTCTGCAGCTACTCTATGTACCCACCCACAACATAATCTGTCAAATGCACATAAAATGATGAGTTATAGAAAGTGGTATATTGACTTTAGCTTACGCTTTTTATTTCATTTTCTTCAGCTTATTTGAAGCATTGGGAGGCTAAGATATTATAACTATCTTATAATTATACCTATACATAATTATTTATATATTTATATATAAATTTATATTTATATATAAATAATAAATGCCAACTTGTTTATCTCCCTATTGCCAACTAATCACTCCAAAGTTTTATTGTCGTTTTTTTTAAATTCATGGAACTCTCATTAAAGTTTTATCTATCTCATTTCTGATATTGGCTATATTAAAAGTCTCCTTGGCTAATGTTAGTAAATTGTCATCTTCTAGACTTCCATCAAAGTGGATGTGTTTAATGGTCTGAATGACAATGAGGATGTGGGCTCCCTTTTTAATCAGCCATGAAATAATTAGCTTCACAGAAATTAGTCTCTGGTGCATGCCTTTAGGCCTACCTTGCATGCTGCTGAACTTCAAAGATTCCAGGTCAGACAACACCTATAAGATGCCAGTTACTGGATGCAATTAAAGGTTAAGATATCTTGCACTCAAGAAACCATGTTACTTACAAAAGTTTTCATCTTTAACTTTGGGTTATTGTTGGGATATTTGTCGATCCATGTAGTTATCCTTTTGAGACCTGCTTTCAGGGCTCCTGACCACCAAGAATAAATTGACTCTACATGTTATTTCAGCAAGTGCTTTGATATAATCAAGGTACCCTGAATCTTCTTCATGCCACACCCCTTTAGAGCTCACTGGATGTGACTCTGAGATCCTTGTCTGTTGCCTTTCAAGATATACTATACTACTTATTGGTTGGTTATTCTTCTTTATTGTTAATTGTGTGTATGTGTGTTTCTGAGTGTGGGGATATGCACATGAGTGCAGGTGCCCTCAGAAGTCAGAGGTACCACATAACTCTGAAACTGGAGTCCCAGGTTGTTGTGGGCTGTCTAACGTGGGTGCTGGGCATCAAAATATAGTCCTCTGCAAGAGCACTAACTGCTCTTAACCGCTGAGTTGCTCATCTAGCCCCTATTTCTGACTTTTTAAATGTAGCATCAATAAATAATATTTGAAGTGAGAGAGAATTTGATTGAAAGGGTGAGAAAATTACCATCAAACGTTTAAGTGTGCTCGGGAGGCAGAAGCAGGCGGATCTCCGTGAGTTCGAGACCAGCCTGGTCTACAGAGCTAGTTCCAGGACAGGCTCCAAAGCCACAGAGAAACCCTGTCTCCAAAAACCAAAAAAAAAAAAAAAAAAGTTTAAGTGTTATATTTCAATGCATATATCTGAGAACTGCAAGGACTTTATGTTTTTACATATATGTGTGTGGGTGTGTGGGTATGATTGTGTATGGGGGAGGTCTTTGTGTGTGTGTCCATCAATCCACTTAATTGTGAAATTATTCAGCAATATACTGGTTAATGTTTAACAACTGACTCTCAGGCATGGGAGATGTAAATTTGTAGCATTTCTCAATTTCAAAAGCACTATGAGAGCATGTCTCACTGAAAGGGCATAGAGAAATAATTATAAGTAGATGTATTTAGTACTGAGCTTAATACATTGCTAAGTTTCAGTTTTTATAATTCAGTTTTTAATAATGACTACATTTAACACTGGACTTCAGATTACTGAAAACCTGACAGTTGGTTCACAGAAGTTCACACAGCCCTATCTAGGACAGTACCATTGTGCTACAGTCTGTATTATTTTGGCATGACACACTGCAAAACTATTTAATTATTTTTCACATGAGTAAAATACTATATGTACATTGTGTTCTATTTTCATTTTGCAAACTGAGTATTTCACCTTGTCAATAACTCCTTAGATCAAATTCAGTCACTACCCATTTCTGTCATCCCTGTCCCTTCTAACTCCAGTTTATCCTCACATCTGATAAAGAAAGCATTTTTTTATCTAATGAGAAAAATTCTGCTAAAAGAGAGCTAAGGACAATATCCATAGTGATGAAAAAAGAACACTCTCTCCATACAAGGGCCAGAACCTTCATCACCAACAAAATATTTATCTGCTCAATTAACTCTGTATCCATTCCAAACTTCTCTACCTTGTCCTGGATACTCTGGAGATTTCATTAATGAAGTGTGAGACTAAGTCTAGAAACTGTCACTAACACCTCATGCCAGAGAAAAGGATTATACTGTCCATCTGCAAAACCAGTTCCCTTCCCCAGGATCCACCAACTGCCCCTCTTCTTTGTCTATTAACCTCGTTGTTTACTGCCCCCCCCCTCCAGCTTTCCCTTAGAAACACAGCATCAAAACAGTGCCTGGCACCTCTGCTTTCCTTAAAATTCCATTCTCTTCTTCTGTGAGGACGAGTTCACATTTCAAGTTTTCTCTGCTCCTTGGCCTTACTAGAGGGGAATCTGCCCTCTTTTATTTCTCCACAGATGACTAACATGACCTTCTTCCCACTTGCAAAGTAAATGTATTCAGCCAGAGACTTCAGCCACTTGCCCATTTGCCACCTTCCTGTTTAGCAGCATCAGGAACTAGCCACCTGGAGGTAGGAGCTTCTCCTTCATAATTGGAAAAGCATCCTTTCATTCCACAGAGACCCTGGTTCTTCTGTTCCCTCTCATATCAGCCCTTTTCCCTCAAAACTGAATGCTTAGCCTCATCCTCTAGGAACACTGTAACCTCTTCCATCTCTTCATTTAAAAACCGCTCTCCTTCAACCCCAATTATCTATCCCACTGTGCCCCTCTGCCTGCCATCTTTACTTCCTCTTCTTCAAACCTCAGCCCACGACAATTTGCCTTTTTCATTCATTGCATTAGTGAGTGTAAGTCACTGGAAATTTCATTCTCTCTCTCTCTCTCTCTCTCTCTCTCTCTCTCTCTCTCTCTCTCTCTCTCTCTCTCTCTCTGTCATACACACACACACACACACACACACACACACACCTTTTTATTTCTTACCTTTCATGGGCTGTCTGCAGCTTTTAAACTCACTAGCCTTGCTTTACTTCATTTCTTTTTAGCTTGCTTCTGTCTTTGTTTCAGTGACATCTAGCTTCTAATTTTGATTTCCATCTCTGAATGCCTTCTCCTTCTCCTCAGGTTTCTGCCTCTGCCACCACTTGCTTGGGAACTCTCAGCAATGCCTACAGATTCTACCACCACCACCACCACAGCTTTGTGTATGACTCCTAAACCTCTATTTTCAGCCCAGACATTATTGGAATCCTGCTTCAAATGCAGTTCTCCATATTCATGATTCACTCTCCCAAAATGAACATCTTATCTTCCCCCCCCCGAATCCTCTCACTACAATATGCACCTCTTCCTGTAAGTCCTATTCTTGCATACAGGGCCACCACCTGCCCCTTTGTCTAGAAACATCCCGAAAGTATCTTTATTTTTTTTTTTACCTCCATTCAATAAGTCTCACAATTCCTCTTGCAAAGCAGGTTTTTAAAGAATATTTTTCAGATTATTTCCCCTGTTACAGCCTCACTTCTATCTTCTTCTTCTTAGAGACAGAACCATCTTCTCGAGCAGACCTGCTTTGACCATGATCACTCTCTACTTCAAGTCCCACAGCAACTCATTTTACTGTAGGAAATCACCAAAATATCTCGTCCCTGAGCAGCTTGCACCGCTCTCTCCAACACCAGCCAGTCCTACACATCTAATTTGCTGCATTCATCCCAGACACCTACACTTACATTATCTCTGTGCCTTTGTGTACAGTCACTTCAATTCGCCAGAGGATTCCCTCATTGTTTAGTGATCGAATTCTTATTCTTCCAAATAACAACTGAAATAGACTTTCCCGTGACCACTCTCCTCAGGTCACCTGGCCTTCTGTGGTCCTATTCTTTCTCACATAGACTCCTACCCCATGCTATTGACAGTGTTTATTTACCCACCTGTTTTCACCATTTCTCAGAACAGAAACTGAGAAGCCATCATGTTTTATTTAAGGGAAGGAATTCAGTTTTACTTATCTTCGGGCTTCCAGTTTCCCAGAGCAGGGCCTGGGATATACTCGTGTGACTTAATAAATCTTCACTAAATGGATGACTCTCAATTTCTTGTATTTCTTGTCTAAATAATGCTTAGTCAATGATTTACTCTGTGTGTGTATATGTGTGTGTGTGTGTGTGTGTGTGTGTGTGTGTGTGCATGGTTTTGCATTCATGGAGAGAGAAGAAGAAAGAAAGAGAGGGAGACTGGGGAATAATTCCGAGGAGTCAAATCTCACCTTCCATGTTGTTGAGGCAGGCCATTCTCCCTTGTTGTTTTAGATGGCTCCATGAGCTGCTTCTTGCCCATTCTCCTGTCTTTGCCTCCCAGCTCCAGGTAGGAGTGCTTGGGTTATGAATGCTGCTATCGAATCTAGCTCTTTATTTGAGTACACATTGAAATCTGGTAGTTATACCTGCACAGAAAGCACCTTTACCCAGTGAACCATTTTCTAAGCCCTTTAATAATTTTTAAAAATATAAATTAAATTTGCCTTACTCTAGCTCCTCTACTTCTATAAATATAAATATTATTCCAATTACATAAAGCTCCTCATTATGGGAAAAACTATTTGAATGCTCGCATGTGTACAAAACCAGGGTCAGGGTGTTACAAAGGTGTTAGAGTTAAAGAAACTAAACCCAACTAATGATGTCCTAATAGATGAACTAAACGCTATTCTATAATAATAACAGTGTGAGAGTGGGTAACATTACATTTATCCATTTTATGGACAGCATCATTAGAGACCCAAACTCATCTACTTGGTCCTTGTTAATTTTTTTTTTTTTTAATTTGTGTAGTTTTTGTGTTCCTTACAACTCAGTCCTATGGGTGCATTGCCTGTGGTGGTACAATAGCTGCTATGGCTCCAGGTATTGTCAGGTGCTGTGAATGCTTTCTAGGTAGATGCAAGGAGATGGGGCAACATTTTGTTCTTTTGTGTGAAACTAACAGCTTTCACAAAATCCTGTCAGAACGAGCAGAACTGAGTAAAGCTGAACAACCCAAGTAGACAATAGGAGTTGGGAAAAGTCAGTCCTTGTCTCTTTGTCTCTCTGTCTATCTGTCTGTCTCTCTGTAAACAGATATTTCCCATCCTGATTGCCTGGTCCCAAATAATGGACAATAGAGGCTTAGTATTACTTATAAATGCTCAGTTGAGGCTTGTTACTAGCTGACTTTTACATTTAAATTAACCTGTATTTCTATTTATGCTTTGCCATGTGGCTATAGCTTGTTACCTCATTTCTATAGGTCCTGCTGCCACCTGGCAGTTGACTGCATCTCCAGCTCTGCCCTTCTTCCTCCCAATATTCTCCTAGTCTGGCTATCCTCCCAATTTTATCCTGTTAAGCTACTGGTCAGTCAGCTTGTTTATTAAACCAAGCATAGCAACACATCTTCACAGTGAATAATAGAATTATTCCACAGCATTTACACCTTTTGTTTAATTAAAAAGAAAGGTTTTAACCTTAGCATAGTAAAATTATACATAAAGAAAACAGTTATTAAGTGAATTACAGTAACAATATTTGAACCATTTCCATTTGGCAAAATTAAAGAAAATATTTTATCATCTATCTTATCTTTATGAGTCCAAAGTTTTGTACCTAATTTACTTTTTATCATAACTAAGGAAATCTATAACTATGTAGTTTTCAACTCCATCAAAGACCCAAGAAGGGTGAAATGTTACCTAATGACAGGGACATCTCACTGACTGGGCAGTCACCCAAAGCTCCTTTGTAAATTGTGGCATCAAACTCTGGCCTAGAGGCCTAGCATATCTGACAGACTTTCCTGTGAAGCAGGGAATTTTGAGGACTGTCCTATTTTGTCTTGGTAAAGTTTGGTAGTCACCTTTCTTTGTGTCTTGCTTGTCAAATTTGCACAGTAACTATTAGCAATTGAGGCAAGGACAATTTCTTTGCTCACAATGCTAGCTTTTGCCATAAACAAAGCAAACTTCATATGGCACTTCTTCGATGCCCATCATCCTCTTTGAAGTGTTTGGTGCTGCCAGAAGCAGATGTGTCTTACTGTCAAGAAAAGTCTAAGTTCTTAAAACATTTTAAATGCCATATTCTATTAGTCTTTGAAGATTGCCTATCTATCCAAACTATATGTTTGTATACCTAGAAAACCTAGCTAACATGACTGTAAGTTCAATTATTAAAGATGACTATTAATCTGTATTTCTTAATTATAAATTGTATTTTTAAATGTTGTATAAACATAATATCCTAGGCAAGAGTAGACATATACATATAACAAAATTGACTTTAAATTTGTATCCATAAACCAAAATCCATACCGATGTAAAATATTTTGAGACTAATTATTGGTTTTTGGATTGAAGTAGATTCAATAATCTATCCTATTATCCTATTTCTATTTCTCTGAATCTAATCTTCTTTGTTCAGCTTTTTTTTTTGACCATTACCAATAACAACTTGAAACCAATCCCCTTAAACAATGACAGGCATTCATAATTTATTTTGGGGAACATAAACATAGTAGTTCTCTATACAACTTCCTCCTGCTTTGGGGGAGGGGCGCTGGTAATCTTTGGGGAACCCTGAGAAAATTAGTCAAGTCCTGATTGGAACATTCTGTGAGGCTGGATAATCTCAGTCAGCAGCCTTGAAACTGTTCTGGATGCAGAACTCAGAAGAAACAGCAACAGGCTGAAATGGTTGATCCTCCTGGTTATCCTTTCCCACTGGAGATTTTTTTAGGTGGTTTTCCTCCATCAAACCTGATTTTTCTTAACCCAGAATATATCCAGAGCCTCTTATTTCCTGTAGAAATAAAAGTATAACCTCTCCCCCAAAGTAACATCTTTTGATTTAAATATTGAAGTCAAGACAACTTTTAAATATATAGGTTGGTTTAATATAGCAGTTCTCAAAATCCAAGCTCTTTTAGTAGCTTAAAAATTTAAAAACAATACAATAACATACATAATGCAGACTCTCTATATTTTCCATCTTTATGTGGTTTATTATATTTTTATTCCTTTATTTCTTTTTAAGGACTTTCTTTATCCCTTTTCTTTTACCTCCAAAGGTAATATATTTTAAACACACTGTGACTCATTAAGAGACTCTTTTAGTCTGAATCTATCCTTACTGCTCATCTGTAACTTTTTTCTGTCTGCAAGAGCAAAAACTGCTATGTAACTTAACCATGGTGTCCTGGTGCTACCTCCTCCCCCTCAGTTTCCTGAGAGGCTAGTCTCATGGCAGAGACATATTTACCATCAGTTCTGGGAGCCATGTTTATTGTCCCAACTCTGGGAAGTTTCTAGGTCCCTGCCATCACTGAGTAGGCTATTAGTCTCAGGGCTGTGGATTCATGCCCCATGTTGGATACCAGATGAAGTGTTAATCTAATTAATCTTAATCAATATAACCAGAAGTCCAATATTGGGGTAAAAATTTGAAAGCTCAAGAAGCAGAGAAGCAGAAATAATTCCTTCCTATCTCTTTAATTCCTCTAACCAAAAGAGCCTAGATCATCTTTTTACCCCATCTTATCACTTTCTGTCTCCTCTTTGTATGGACCTCTAGTCATTTATGGTTAACTAGTGGCTAGCTCTTCCTTTTGACCCCAAGCAAGCTTTATTTGTCAGAACAGAAGCAAAATATCATATAATCTCTCTCTCTCTCTCTCTCTCTCTCTCTCTCTCTCTCTCTCTCTCTCTATCTCTCTCATGTGTGTGTAAGGCGTGAAGGAGATTTCAAAAGCAGTTCCCATATTTCTTACAGAAATAGATCAGTCCACCTAATCATTGCTCCATATTTTCTAAATAGTGTTGACTATTAATTTATATTACTCCATTGCTTCCTTCATTGAAAATTTTACTAAAGTTGTGCCTGAATAGTTTGGCCATGTCTTCTACAGTCTTTCCAGGTCTAAGAAACACCTGTTTTGAATCAATTTTCTTCTTTCATATGTTCATTGACATTTTTGTAACCAAGGTTCAAATATTTTTCTACTTATCTTTCTAACCTTTTTACCTCTATGTATATTATTCTGTCTTAAATAGCT
This sequence comes from Alexandromys fortis, assembly GCF_014885135.2. Taxonomy (NCBI): domain Eukaryota; kingdom Metazoa; phylum Chordata; class Mammalia; order Rodentia; family Cricetidae; genus Alexandromys; species Alexandromys fortis. Next base: position 28,259,124 of record NW_026067944.1, read on the forward strand.
AAAAATTTAATGGCTGTTTTTTTTTTTTTTTTTTTTTTTACAAATTTTAGTATAGAAGTATATCACCAGTATGTTGCCTACTTCTTTTCCCAGATCATGAATGTGAAACTAACTGGAACCAGATTGGAAGGTAAAATGTTGACTTTTGAGTCAACCTGGTGAAAACATTTCTAGCCAATTGTTTGCATATTCTGTTTACAAAGTCTTCACATCTCTAAGCCAAAGCCTCAGATTTTTTTGTGCAACCAAAGGAAATCAAAACTAAAAGGAGTTTGGGGCTTCATGCTCTAACACCCTTCATTTTACAGTTCAGATAACAAATATGGAAAGTCAAAATGACTAGTTAGGATTACTGGGCTAAGCCTTTAGGGGCACAGCATAATTGAATTCACCAATGAGACAATGCTAAAATAAAAAAAAATCTATCTTCCTTGACCTTACTCTAATATTTCTTCTGCTAGATGGAGGCCTAAGTTGTTGTTTTTTTTTTTTTTTTATGAGAAACATTAGTAATCGATATATTGGGGTAGTGGAACTATAGCCATGGAGATGAAATTAGAGAGATAGCTCAGGAAAGAGCAAGGACAGAGAAAACATGAATACAGTTCAAGCAATCTTAAGCATTAGGTCCAATGTGGAAAGACAGGGCACAGCAGTGGGTGAGCCCTTGGGAGCCAGGCAGGTGGCGGTCATGATTCTAGGGGATGTGCCCATATGCTGCAGAATTCCTGACAGAAGGCTGACTTTGGGCAAGGCTCTGGTTCCTGGGGTGGAGTGACAGGTGCCAGGTGGAGCCTAAAGCTGACCAAATGTAATGCAATAGAGCCTGGCGCTCTGGCATAGAGAGGGAGACGTGTCTCGGGATGATTGGTTATGATCAAGACAGAAGAAGTTAGGTAAATGCAAACACAGACAGGGCCAAGATCGCGACAGAACTATGCCATGGGCTTCACAGGCATCCAGGGCTCACCCTGGAAATTCAGTGTTTGGTTCTGAAGAATAGCAAAAGATAGCCGTAGAACATGAAGAAAGGTCATCAGTAATTGTTAAACTTTGAGGCCTCAGGTCCAGGGCTCCAGATTATTTCCTAGCCTCATTGAGTGTTCTTCCACGGCAGGAGATGGGGATAAGGCTGATAGTTTGCAGCACTTTAAATTCAATGTGGAGATAGGATACTATACTCTGCAGTTGCTAGAATTCAATTTATATTTAAAATTTGACCTGAAATTATACTAGGGTGCTTTATGGAAAAATTCTGTCAGAAATTATAAACTTAATTTGACAATCCCTTAGGAAAAGTTTATCTTGTAGCCTTTTAAAATAGCATTTCAGTGGTAGATGGTGTTCATAAATTTATTACTTACAATATGTTTATAGATTTATGTGTATTAATATAGCTATGTTGTTGGTCTGTGTTAAGTTTAGATTTTCATTAGCCACAACCTATTTCTCTGAGACTATTTGTAAACAGGGATAACATGAAAATAGCCACTAGAACAATGTATAGATTATATAATAGTATATCAACTGAACAGGAAGAGAATTCATGGTGGTCAGATCTCTCTATAATCGACATTAATGTTATTAAGGTGAGCAAGATCATCAGACCATGGGATACTTGATCCAATCATTTCATCCATCTTAATGACCAAATCCAGCCAACTGAACAATGATACAATCAACTGCTCAGTATCCATCCATTATGATGGCAGGAAACGAACACAAACAAATTGGCAGTGTTTTGATAAGTTCTGTGAAGCAACTATACATACAATTGCCCAACACACACTGGTTTCAGTTTCTATGCATTTTATGATTTTTTTTTCTTGTTCTAATTGCCTAGAAACACTCAATTTTCCTGTTGCTATCTCTAGACTTGTTCATTGGTGTTAGCTTCTAATTTCTTTGCTTTTTAACTTAGATTATTAGCGACAGATCTGAAAAGCCATTAGTCTTCATTTTGGACTCATTGTTCATTTTAGAGACTTATACAAATATGTTGCAAAATTAGAAAACACATTTCCTTCTGTGTTTTAGTTTTCTCTGTCACATTTATGTGAGCTTTTCAGTTTGCCTCAAAAGCAAATGCTATTATAAATTAGTTTACATATAAACAAAGGTATAATAAATGCAGCTGGCATTTTTTACATTTATGTAAGTATATGCTTAACATAGGCATGCACAAGCCTACATATTTTTGGATTGATTATAATACATGTGCAATATTAAGATCATTTTTTTCTAGATATGGCATGTTCAGATCTTACAGATGGATCTGTCTATTGCTTCTCACTTAAAATCCACTTAACTTTGTCTTTTTAGAGTAGTTCCATTCTCGTGTCTAGCCGGTGCTTTGTGTTGTTTTCTGGTCTGGGCCTACACCACACTTTGTAGCTTGAAGTTAATGCTTTTGTTAATGCTTGAAGTAAATGAGTTTGTGTGTGTGTGTGTGTGTATTTGGGGGAGGAAATTATTTTTTCCGACTTATTTTTTAATTAATTCATTCATTTTTAAAAGTATTTTCTCATTTTATATGATATATATATATATATATATATATATCACACTCCCACCCCTCCCCTTCTTCCACTATCTCCATCTCTCCCCACCCAACACCCCATCACTCCTTGGAGAAGGTAATACTTCCCATGGGGAGTCAAAAAAAGTCTGACATATCATTTAGAAGGCCCTCCCCTCTCTATCTAGGTTGAGCAAGGTGTCCCACCAATAAGAATGGGCCCTCAAAAGTCAGTTCAAGCAGTAGGAATAAATCCAGGTCCCACTGTCAGTGGTCATTTTGCTGCCTTCTTTAATGAAATGATTAGAACAGACAACGTGTCTTAGTACATGCAGGTGCTGAGGAATAATCTATAAAATGTCTTGCTAAAAACTGAAAACTTACAACTGAAGAGAATGTTTCATATAAAAATATAATTTTATTTATAAAGAAAAAGGGTCAGGATCACCTGTTTTTCCATAAATTGACTTTTTAAAGAAGTCACTAATACTTGAGTGTCACCTTGTTCTGTGTGTGTACCCATATGCCTCAGTGCATCTATATTTCTGGCAGCAACATTTTTCAGACTACTACTAGGACCCTCCCTGTAATAACTGGACTACAGGCAACCAATTGGTTCAGGGGACTGATTATAAAGATTAATGATGGACATATAAATGTATGTTAGGGATTAAGTCAAACAGCTGCTATTTGGGTGCTTGAAGTAAGAGTTAAATTTCTAGGCAAAACAGTCCACGGTTGGATGGCTCTGTGTACATAAGGAAGCATTTAGGGAAGAACCTAGCCTTGATTGGGACAGCTCTATGGAGGAAGATTTAGTAAATGTCATTCTCTGAAAACCTTCTATTTCCAAAGGTCTGATCTGATTCAGCTTGTTTTCTCTAGAAAGTAGATCTCCTAGCCTAGTTGAGTTAGACTTTCGCCTCGTGTGCCAATTCTCTGATCCTTAGATGTTAAACTGAAGAGTCATCTCCATCATCTAAAAGGACTACCGATGTCCTTGTCAGGAAGAAGAGGCAGAAAGGCTGCAGTTTCTACCATGATGTGCTGTGATCAGAGGTGCCAAGAAGGGCAAGGCAGAGAAGAACGTCATAAACAGGTGATCTAATTTCACTGCATCTGTCTCTGTGGAGCCCACCTCCCTGAGGAGGTCCACCCAAGTTAAACGTCCTTGTGCTTTTCATCATATGAAATGTTTCCCATCTGGCGAAGAAAACCTTGAGTTTTAAGGAGAATGTGTGATGGGAATGTGATTCAGCCTAGAAGACGAGACTTTCAACACCTATACTCAATAGTTACCAACATAGTTTAAAAGTGGTTACCACTGCTTCCTTTATAGGTTTATGAGCTGATAATTTTTATAAACTTAATACCCTTCTTATTCTGGTCTGGGGGAATGTGGACTTCAGGTATCTATTATTTTTACGGTCTCCAGAGGGAGAAATGGAAATGGGGAATGAGGTACCATAAGGCTATTTGCCCCAGTCCTCCCTGTCCTCTGACCCTTAGAATCTCTCCTAGACACCACTGTTCTATGCACTTAAGCCAGTTTTGAGTCTCTGTATTAACCACCATCTGTGCACAAAGATGAGGCCTGAGAATGGCATTAATCTGTGGGTAGAAAGATGCAGATTTAGTAGGCAGTTTCATATATTTCTGTTCAAGAAAATATTGGTAGTAGGTTCACTTCATGGCCTCTGAGTCCCCTAGCCAAAAAATCTTGGTCATATTTATATACCAGACATAAGTTTACTTGTGTGAAGGAGAGGGGACCAGAGGAGGTGCACATAGTTAACTACTGTACATGTCTATGTATTTCAAGAATAAATAAAAATATTTTTCAAAAAGAACTATGTTTGGACTTCATCCTCTGTTTCTGGCACTAAAACCCTTAGAATTTCTTATCTAGTAGGAGTGGCTCTTGTGATCTCTAAGGAGCTTCTTTGAGCATAGCTGAGTTTATGCAAGTGAGATGACATAGAATGTATCCCTTCAGGAGTCTAATGGGGAGGACTCTTCATCAGTAACATGAAGCATGCAAGTAGAGATGGGAGACCAGGAACTCTCCGCCCCACCTCCTGAACTCCAAAAGGGAGAGCCGAGGTTGCCTCACCTACAAGGGAAAGTGGAAAGCATGCAGGTAGGTAAACACGTTAGCCTGCTGGACATTTAGCATGGCCAGAGAGGGCATGACATCACCAACCCACTGTCTCCCCATACCTTATTCAAGCCTTCTATTTGGTTGCTCCTTAAAATGGAGTCTTTTACAATAGTGTAGAAAGCACAGAAAGTAATCTTCTTAACTTCGCTGAGTTATCCGAACAAACTCAGCGACTTGAACTGTTCCTTGGCAAGCTGATGTTACAGAACTAGAGACTGCTTGACTTCAAAGAAAACATCCCAGAGTAACAATTGTAAACCTGATGGTTGCACCCCCCTTAGGGGGGAATGAGAATGCATAGCAGATATCTACATTACAATTCATAACAGTAGCAAAACAGCAGTTATGAAGTAACAATGAAATAATTTTATGGTTGGGGGTCACCTCAACATAAGGAACTATAATTAGGGGTCACAGCGTTAAGAAGGTTGAGAAGCACTGACCTAGAGGGAAAGATTAGTTTGAAAGTACCTACAGCGGTCGATCAATTTATAGCTTTTTGTAAAGTCAAAATAGGTACAGGATTCTTGATTTCATTGTACCATAGTTTTTTCTGTACTCCAATGTGAAAAATTTTCCAACTATCCAAAATAGATTACAAGGAATGTATATTTTGGGGGCAATTTAGGATGTGTTAGCTTAAGCAATCTGATATAATCCAGTAATTAAGTTTAGTTTCTATATCTCAATCTCTGAAAATCAAAATATCAGAAGAATGCATTTATCCATTCTTGCTTATGAATGCAGGGGTTGTGTGATGCTTGGCTTGGGTTGTCAACTTTTGGCATAGTCTGGAATCACCCAGCTAGAGAGTCTCAGTGAAGAGTTGTCTAGATCAGGTCAGCATAGGGACACGACTGTCGGGGTCTACCTTGATTCCATTGGCTGACACCAAAAGGGTCTCTTATTGTGGGTGACTTCATTGCCTCAGCAGGGGTTCCTGGACTGGAAAAGTATTGGAAAATCTGCTGATCAGGAGGAAGCATGCACTATGCATTAAGTCTCTTGCTGTCTTAATGTGCCGAGTCATTTTAAGTTCCTAACTCCTTGACTTCCAAGAAAACTTAGAAAAGACAAAGATTACATAGGCAATAATATAATATGTAGATAATAGTTATGATTCATTTAGATGTAAATATGCCCACAAAATTAGGTATAAATACAGAAAGGATTTGTTTTGCTTGAGATATGCAGCTCCACCCCCCAAGGTTGACATGACCATTCAAAAGATATCCTGTAAGCCCACATTTACATTAACTTTGTGCCTTACCCTCAGCACACTGCTTCCATCATTGCTGTTGCGCAATGACTGTAGTAATTACACAAATTCCACTCATATTCCAGACAGGAGAACAAGTGACATGACAAAAGGGAATAAAGAGCCACCTGTCTGTCCTCATTTAAAAAGATTTTCTGTAAAATTTCCACCCGTGATTTCTGCTTGCATCTCTGGCCAGAAAGGCCAGGTGACTGTTGCTAGCTAAAGGTAGTTTAGAATCACTGGCATTTTAATGAAACACATTGCACACTTAAAAACAGCAGCCGCAACAGAGCTCTGAGGCTCAAACGTGGGGAAAATGAATGTCTCACGCGGTGGCACTGTTCCTTTCTCTGACTGTAGCAAATCAACCCTGATCATGTGCAAAACAAAAACAGGACACAACAGTTACTAACCAGAAATGACGCGGTTCAAGCGCTATAACCAGACACCCAGTCCACAGAAGCCCCGGTAGCTGCTTCTCGCTCTCTCATTCTATTCTTTCCGTCAGATCTCTTCCTGACACCTCTCCCCCAATCTCTAGTCATTTCCCTTCTCTTCTATCCTTACTTTCCTCTTCCCATATTCCTCTTCTGCTTTAACGCTCACTCAGTCCTGGTAAAAAAGTTATACTTCCCTTTCAATGCTGGTCTCACTTATCTTCTCCAGAGCAAACGAATGCTAGAATCACCTGCTTAACATGGGGCCACCAAATGTTCTCTGTGACTACTGCATGAGAAACACATAAAGAAACTGTGAGCCACAAGGGCCTCTGTGATTATACTTCGAAAGCAGCCACAGATGATGTGTAAACAAATGTGTATAGCAGTGGTTCAATAAAACTTTACTCAAAAACAAGTAGCAGGCCAAATATGCCTGGAAGACTGTAGTTTGCAAACCTCCAACTCCAAACAACATAGATATTGCGTTTCTCAGAGCGGTGTGAGGATGAATCAGAGGCGGCTTCATTTTCCCTGTATAGTATAGTGGAATTATGATTTTCTTTAGAATGTTTTGCCAGCTGGAGACACTGGAAATGAGAAACACTCATTATAAACCAGACCGTCTTTAGCAGGAAATATTTCCTCCAAATGGAGGTTGAAAACCAAACAGCAAATCTCTTCAGTTTCTCCCCATTTCTCTTTAAAATCTTGTCAGAGGTGACTTAGAACACTGTGATGGGTGGTCAACTTGACACAAACCTAGACATACCTTGAAAGAGGAAATTTTAATTGAGGAAATGCTATTTGTAAGACTGGCCTATGGGCAAGTCTGTGGAGGTATTGTCTTGATCAGTGTGGGAAGGCCCGGTCTACTGTGGGTGGTAACACCCCGGAGCAGGTGGTTCTGGGTTGTATAAGAAGGCAAACTGAGTGAGCTAGGGGAAGGGAGCCAGGAAGCCTCTTCCTCCACAGCTGCTGATGCGATTCTTGCATTCAAATTCCTATCTTGAGTTCCTGCCCTGCTTCTATGATGATGGGCCATGTTGTTGAAGCATACACAGTTTAACCCTTTCCTCACAAAGTTGCCTTGGGTAGTGGTGTTTTACAGCAATAGAAACCCTAAGACACGGGTTGACACATTAGTATTCTGCCTACAAGGCTCGTTAGAGAAGTTTTCAATCTCATGGTTCTAATTTCTATTTTCCAGGTTACCAGCAGTGACAATTACTTAATTTTTCTACAGTCTGTGCCCTGTTTTTTTTTTTTTCTTCCTGGTTTTCTATACAAGTCTCTCATTGTTTTAGCAGTTCATCACCCCAGACTACTTTGCGTCCCCAATGCCCTTACAATTATACACCCACATTTTATTTGTTAATGACACTGTAGCATTTTGAGTTTCTCTGACCTAGAAGGATCTGCACAAATCCTCAAGACAGGAGAAATTCCATGTAGGAGAGCATGTAACATACGAAAAGCAGCCATTTCAGTGTGCTGTTAAAATAGAACATAGATTGAGTGGCTTGAGTAACAAACATCTTTCCTATTTATGGAAACTGAGGAGTCTAAAATCAGGTGGGCTTGTTGCCACTGAGAGATAATTTTCTGGTTTGTGGATGGCTGTCTATAGGACAGACATGGAGCCTGCTTTGTTCTTTTCCTGTATGGATGTCAGTCCCATCACGGGGGCCAATCATCATCACCTTATTTATATCTAGATAGAGAACTTCAAATTATTTATTTTGTGTCCAGATTCTGTCACATTGGAGATTAGGTCTACATAATAATTAGGGTGGGGCAGGGTATGTAAGCATCAATCATACTCATCAATCTGTGACCAATATCCTCCAACTACTTCCTTTTGTCAACAGCTCTCCCCTGTGTTCTGCCACCCTAACCACACCAGGGGGCAGGTATTAGATTCTTCGAAGCAGTTTTGTTCCTGGAGCCTACTGACACCAGCCAATCCTAGATGAGATTGGAATGGTTAGCCTGTCCCGCTCTTTCCTGTGAAAGCCACAGAAAGGCTCTCACTTGGCCTAAATAGCCTCTGTGCTTCCCCAGGTGACTCTGAGTAGAACGCCATTGCCATCTGCACTAGAGAGCTTGGAGATGTAGCTCCAGGCTCAAAAAACCCTGAATTCCATCCCCTTCAACACGTACACAAAGAGCCCTGAGAAGTAAGTTATCTTTAGATGTCTGTGGTGTCTTAATCTAATGACATGTTGAGAAGGTTTTTGTCCTAGCAACACCCTCTTTCTAGGCACCACTTGCTATGCTAAACATTCGCTTACTGCTAAATGATACATAGTCCTAAACAGGGTGACTTAAAACAGCAACAATATTATTTTGTATGGTTGTTTGGAACTTATTGGCTTTGCTGAGCTTTCACTTTTGACATCACCAACTGGCTATAGTCTGCTAAGGAGTTTATCTAGAGCTGGGCATCCAAGATGGATCCTAAAGGTCATTCTCTAACTAATTTTTCATGATCCTATCATCTAATGTGAGGTTTTTTTTTTATAATATGATCATGGACCTTCCAAAGCAAAATTTCCAAAAGCAGATAGCAAACCTCCTGCTGTGGTCATGTGTACTAACCCTTCGTGTTTGTATGTGAAGGGGCTGTTCAAGGGCTGAATATATCAAAGTGAGCTCCTTATGGCCCACCAATCTTCTATAGTCATCACACTGACACATACGTAATTTTAAGTTTCTTTTTAATTTCAGGACTAGCCTGTGGAATATGGCTCAGTTCAGGAGCAAATGGCACTTGTGCTTCCAATAAGATTCTGTTTAACTGATGTGCCTATCACTGTTAGAAAGGCCTTCTGTAGAGAACTCCTGGGGGCTATGAGATTTCCTTCTGCTTTCATTTTCCTTGTTCATTATCTTCATTGTTACTGTTCCTTTTTCCTAGGGAGAATCTTCTGGTGACATTGACATTCTGAGAAGAGGAAGTCCTCAGTAATTACCTGCACGAAACATGGGCTGCTTATGACAGTCTGCTTTGCTTGTTCCCTGTTCTGATAATTTCATGAAATCGGGTATTTGTGAATAGTTGCTTGATTGCAGGAAAAAGCAGCCTAAGCCTAACACTGTGGCAAAGACTTTGACAATTAGGGTCGTCTGTATTAATGAGAATCTCTGAAGTGAAAAGAAGGAACATTCAGACTTCACCTGACAGCTCAATGTTTTGCTATTTTGAGATGGTCCTGGCCTTTCGAGGTCCGTAGAGAAAGTCAAGCTGAGAGGTCGATCATTGAGAGGCGTCAGTAGAGGATTACTCACATGTCATACTACACACTGTAGATGGTTGTGAGCCCTCTCCCAACATGTGATGTTTAAACAGGAAATGGACCCCAAAGAGAGTGGCACTATTAAGAGGTGTGGCTTTGTTGGAATGGGTGTTTCTTTGTTGGAGGAAGTGTGTCACTGTGGAGGCAGGCTTTGAGGTCTCATATGTGCTCAAGCCACACCTAGTGTTTCAGAACACTTCCTGTTGCCTGTGAGTCAAGCTGTAAGAACCGTCAGCTCCTTCTCCAGGATTATGTCAAATCTGCATGCTGCCATGTCCTGTCATGACGATAATGGACTAAGCCTCTGAACTGGAAGCGATCAGCCCCAATGAAATGATTTCCTTTATAAGAGTTGCTATGGTCATGGTATTTCTTCACAGCAATAGAAACCCTAGCTAAGACATGGACCTTATGAAAATTAGCGCCTGCTGTACCCTCTTCTCATTATGTGTGCCATAGTGGTGTAGCTTGAGCATATAAGACCTGAGAACCCACCTGCACAATGAATCACTTCCTCCAAAAAGGCCACATATACTCCAATAAGACCATATCTCCTAACAATGCCATTCCCTATGGGTTAAGCACTCAAACACATAAGTTTCTGGCGGGGGGGGGCATTTTTATCTAATCCACCACACTATTCATCACCAAGGGAAGTCAGGTCAGGAACTAACTCAAACAGGGTAGGATCCTAGAAGCAGAACTGATGCTGAGGCCATGAAGGGATGTTGCTTACTGGCTTGTGTCACATGACTTGTTCAGTCTGTTTTCTTATAGAACCCAGGACCACCAGCCAAGGAGTGGTACCACCCACCATGGGTTGGGCCCGCCACCCACTGATCACTAATTGAGATTACAGCTGGAACTCATGGAGATTTTTTCTCAACTGAGGCCCCTTCCTCTGATGACTCTAGCTTGACTCAATTGACACACAAAACCAGCCAGTACAGTTACTCTCTGGTACCTTCAGGCCACATGCTGATGGCTATCTGTACATACTAGAGCTGCCTACTTCCATATCACCCTATGGATTCATTCCTCATTTCTTAAATTAAACTTTTCCTCGTTTAAACAAAATATTTATTATGTGTCAGGCATAGGTAGGCTCTGAAAATATAACAAGAAAAACAATTAAAACCCAGACTCTAACAGTTTATTGTATTCTCTTTCAGGGCTGAAAGGAGGGTGGCTGGTTAGGAAAAAGGAAATCAAGAACCTTTTGCCTAACAGAATAGTAAATACACATGCATATTCACAGCAGAGGCTTGTGAATTGAAGGAGGGAGGAGGGATCACTTGAGTGTGATACATGAGGGGGTTGCAAACGCATAGCCCTTTCCTCACAGGGCTACAGCTCTAGAAAGGATTGCTTTAGGGATGGGCTTGGTCCGGAGAAAAATGATGCTGGGAAAAGATGTTACCATGGTGATGTTCTCTAGTTCACCCCCTCCTCTCTGCAGATCTGTTGCAGTCTGCATTGCTACACTGAAAATGGGAGGTCAAGAAGAATGCTTCCTTATCACCGTAAGGCTCATCCTACAGCTTCTGCCTGCTTGAGAACTACACAAATCCCAAGCTTGTGAATTTTTGGAAGCCACAATAGACTGGGTGACATGTGCCAGGCAGAGGTTATATCTGAGCATGAAATGGAATTGCCCAGAAGACCCTGTACTCTGATTTGCTACCTATCCTGAGACAAAGCATACCCAGCCTGGGTCTCAGTGATACAAGAACTTGCTTGTTTCTCAGGACTCAGAAGATTCCTGTTTCTGAAACCTCATGAAGGGTTACATAGGCCAGTCTCCTACAAAAGCAGAATTCCACACATGTTCCTCTCAGCTTAGTTTAAGTGTTTGCCAATTCTTAAGTTCACTAATCTGTGACAGGATCTGGGCCTATGGCCTCAGGAATATCATTTTCTCCCCCTGCAGAAAACATGGTGATCTACTCCAACTTAAAGGGTTGGTACATTCTACTTTCCCTTAAAATACAAATGCTCAGGGGAGAGCTAAATGACCACGTTTCTAACATGTATGGTAAATAATTTCTTAGTCATGTGTCAAAAGAACCAGAAAACTAAAAGGGAAAATAAACGGTGAACATGGAATGCAGAGAGGTGAAGATAGGGGTGAAGAAACTGGAAGAAAGCAATGATGGCCATCCGTCATGTGGATAGCACACAGGAGGTACAGAAAAGCTCCCACCCTGAGTCAACAAAGGACACAGCCCCCTTTGCTAGCCTTGAGACATATCCAATAAATGGAAGACAAGTGTGAGTGCCAGGAATAGGTGCCCAGCTCATGAACTGGACCATTGGGGTCCTAACTCTACATCATTTCTGTGGATCTGTATAACTCACTACAACTCCTGAAATTTCTCTGAAAATAGGGCAATAACACTTATTTAATTCCTAAAAGCATTCTGAGAAATAAGTAAGATGTTCTGTGTTTAGTGACTGGCATGGTTTGGGCACTGGGCTCAGGGTATGTGTAAGGAGGATTCCAGGATGTTGGAAGGAACCCACAGTACCTCGGGCTTTGCATAGTGATGAGATTCCCTAGCTTCTACTTCTACAGCCAGCACACAGTTTAGCAGGTTGCTAGTTCCCAATGAAGCCTGGAAGGGAATAAAAGTCACAGGTGACAAAGAGGAAGCACTGTGTGGGAAAAACTTGGTGTAACCCAGTGTCCTTCGAAGCTGATACAGGTCTACTTTAACAGCAAATATAAAGCCTCTCCCCAATTGTCACCTCTCTGTTCTCTCCTCCTCACTTCTGCTTGATCATGCTCTGTGGAGGTGGGAGGGTCAGGAGTCAGATTCTATTAGTAAATATCATTGTGTCCCTTGCTCTCAATCTAAGGCTTTTACCAGGAAGTTATGGAGTTATAGTAGCAAATGAACACATACACATACACACACCTCCCAACATCAGCTGCCATCTCCCCAATTCTTTTGGCCCAGGCTCAAAGTTTTGATCTCATGTGGCTTCGTTTCTTGATTTGGGTGCTTCAGCAGTCCAGCGACAGCGAGGTCCAAGCAAGGCAGACACTGGACAACCTGGGCAGGAAGAGAGCAGTTGAACTAACAATTCCCCAGCTTGTTACAACGGCCAGCTAACAGATTAATCAGTGCCACTGTAGCAAGCTGTGAATATTAGTTTCAAATTAGTTTGGTTCAAGTGTATGTGTCTGTGCACACATGAGGCAAAGGGACCTGTGAGTCTCCTTAGAAAGGTTTCTTCCCTCCAAGACTTTGCATTTCCTCTTTCACCAGCAAAGTACTTCGTTTAAACCACACACCGACTTCAAGCTTGCATGAGGGCACCATTTGGAAGATTGTTGGGATTTGAAGTCCATCTGTAGATACTGGCCACTCACCTACTTGACCTCTCCTACACTTGCAGAGATGGAGAGACGGAACAGTGGGGACTTTAGGACAACAGGGTTGATCCAGACTGAAATCTCTCTTGGGAACAATACTGAGGAAGATAATTGTTGTAAACCTCAGTTTCTTTCTCTCCAAAATGTGGATGACTGTATGTATGAACCTGTATGGGTTGCAGAAGGGTTAAATGAGCTAAGAGAATGTAAAATATCAGCATGATACCCAGCGCATTAGTAATTAATCAATGTGAGTCACAATTAATAACCCTCTATAATTTTATGGCACTTAATTATTTTCAAAGTACTTCCACACAGGATCACATGAGTCTCCTAGCCAACCCAACAGGCTTAAGATGCAAAGCATGTAGTGATTTCCTCATCTTTACAATTAGAAAATTCAGTGAGTAAAGAATCAAGTGCCGTGTGCTCTATTTAACGAGAGCTCATTCGCCCGGCTTGTCCCACACTGTTTCCTCTGCTCCACATCTGTGTTAAGATCTTGGACCAGAGCTACACAGAGAAACACTGTTTCAGAAAACCAAAATAAATAAATAAATAAATAAATAAATAAACAAACAAACAAACCAGACCAGGAGAGATTTCCTACTCAAATCAGAAAAATAGGAAAACTGAGATGGAGCAGAACTTGAGGATATCACAGCTGTGTTTTGGGAATGGTTTCATCCAGGCATTCTGTATTGCCTTAACAATGGGTCTGGGTCTAAAGCCACATAGCAGGAAGAGAGGGCTCAGTGGTCCCCACTTCCCCTCTCCCTCTACCATACAGGCTTGTAGTGAGAACTACTTCTGTGAATATATTACCTTACCAGATGCAGTTGATAGGAAAACAAGAAAAAGTCTTTATTCAGTTGTGTTTTTCCTGGAACAGAAAGTACATGATGTCTACTTAGTTAGTAATTAATAACTACTTAATGGTTTGATAATTTGGGGCTTTCTCATTCAGGCCTAATGAACGCTTGTACCAAGGTCAGCCTCATTATTCTACCAATTATCTTGGCATTCTTCTTTTATATTTTATTTTCTTAGTATGAAGGAAGAAAGCAAGGGATAATGGAGAGAGAAATTTAAATGGGGAAAGAGATGGGAATGTTGGGCAGAGGAGGCAGTGGTTGATGACAAACAGCAAAGGTGTTTGAGACAGCCATTTGGAAACCTATTTTATAATATATTCATATATATTTATCTATATATTCATATAAAGGAGTTGAACTGGAATCCTACATGCTCTCCTCAGAAGCCATGGCTTACCAAATAAAAATCCCAGTGCCAGATATGGGTGATCTCTTTTTAAGTGGTTGGCTGGTGTGGGATTCTCCTCTGTATGTTGTGAATAACATTGGTTAATAAAGGAACTGCTTTGGGCCTATAACAGAGCTATTGGGGAGCAGAGCTAGGTGGGGAAAACTAAACAGAATGCTGGGACAAAGAAGGTGGAGTCAGGGAGAAGCCATGGAGCCACTACCAGAGACAGATGTGCTGAAACTTTGCTGGTAGGACACGACCTCGTGGTGATGCACAGATTAATGGAGATGAATTAAATTAAGATGTAAGAGTTAGCAAATAAGAAGCTAGAGCTAATGGGCCAAGTAGTGATTTAAATAATATGGTTTCTGTGTGATTATTTCAGGGCTAAGAGGCTGGGAACCAACAAGCGACCAAATTGGCATGCCAACATGGTGGATTGTATCTATGTAAATCCTTAGAGGACTTGAAAGGAATTCTAGACAATAAAGAACAAAGTTAAGCTGCATTTTTCCCCAGATGGGCTTTGCTTGCTGGAGGCATACTGTGCTCCTTTAAAAGGGGTTTTCCTGATTCAGCAGTAGCAGGAAAAAAGCACAGCTGTGCTGCTAGCACAACCTCTGGCACTTTCAGGAGACTGAGCATTTAAGTGGGTTTTGTGAGTATAGTGCTACAAACTGCTTACAGGTTCGACATAGACCTGCTACATACTTGGAACTGGGGCAATGTGCTTGCAGAGGCAGTGAACAAACTTTCACCATGTTGGACTGTGCCAAGCAAGCAGACAGTACCATTTATACCCTAGAAATGCTGCAGCTTAGATTCTTAAGAAGCACTTAGCATTTTAAGAAGCGCTTCTGGTCAGAAGATAATTACAGATATGAAACAAAGACAAATCCAGGTGGGAAAGGCCTCTAAATGAGACACTGTGTGTTTAAAAAAAAATGTACATGTGCTTGGGAGAGAGAAGAAAAGGAGTATAGACAGTTATAAAAAGAAGTAAATCATTAAAAAAAACACAGTCTTTAAAGAGAGAGAGTAAATATTAAAAAGTAATAGAGTAAAACCAAGTCATATAAAGATGAAAAATACACAGAGTCTGGATTATGTATTTATTGTTTTTTCTTTGAATTTTTTTGACTGTGAAGGAGCTAAATACAAACAAATGTTTCATTGTACAGGCTCCTAAGCTAAACCAACATAAAAGTATCTTGACTTTAAAATTTGAGTCTAAGAATATGTTGTTTTGGAAAAGAGATTCTTCTTCTGTTTCCACAGAAGATGAGAAGAACCTGTGGATTGCTTTCATACTAATATGGTTTGATGCATCAAGAACCCCTAAAAGGTCATTGTGAACACCCCCTAAAAATTACTTTGCCCAACTGCTGACTGAGATTAACCCAGCACACAAGATACACAATGAAGACCTGATTAACAGCACCGCAATCAGCAGAAAGTAGTCTAGAGAACAATGACCATATTCCCAAATATTGTATACAAATGTTTGTTTATATTTAAAGGGGGATATGCTATAGTGATGGATACTTTGTACTGTTATGGATCTTGGTTTATTGATACAAATTTAAGGTCAATTCTGTCATATGTATATTTCTGCCCTTGATTAAGGTATTATGTGTGCAGCTCATTTAAAAATGTAACATATAATTAAGAAATATAGGTTAATAGATAATCACCTTAATAGTCAAGCTTGTAGTCATGTTAGTTAGATTTTTTAGATATACATTGATGTATTTTAGATAGATAAACAATCTTCAAATCTTTCAAGGACTATAGAATATGGCATTTAAAATGTTTTAAGAATTTAGGACTTTTCATGATAATGAGATACATCTGCTCCTGGTATCACCAATCTACTTCAAGAGGATGATGGGTATTGAAGAGGCTCCTCATGGAGTTTGTTAGCCATTTGGGCAAGAAACTGATCTTGCCTGGACTGCTTGACATGCAGGACCCACAGAGAAATGAATGCTGAACTTGCCTAAAGGTGAGATGGTCCTTCAGGGCTCTTTTTTTCATGAAAGAGTCTTCAGACATACTGCAGAATACAGAAAAAAGTGACTGACAAAATGCCAATATAGGTGGAACTGTCTTTGAAATTTCCTGCTCTGTGGAAAAGAGTGCTGGATACTATGGGCTTGTAGGCTGAATATTGAATGCCCCAATGGTACAGAAGAACTTTGGGTGACTGTCCAGATAGCAAGATTTCTCTGTCAATTCTAGAGTTTTGGAAGTTGCTTACAATGTACTTCCTGTTTTCTTAGGTAATATTATGAATATTCCTTCTGAAGTCTTTGATGGAGTTGAAGAATTGATATTTATAGTTTTCCTTAGTTATGATAAAAGACAAAGTAGATGCAAATATTGCAACTATAATTCTTACTTGATACCTGTTTAGTTATATATCATTTTACTATGAAGATAAACCTTCATTTTTATTTAAACAGAAAGGGGAGGCAATGTGGGATTCCCCTCTGTATACTGTGAATATTATTGGCTAAAAATGGAGCTGCTTTGTGCCTATAGCAGAGCTATAGGGAAATGGAGCTAGGTGGGAAAACTAAACAGAATGCTTAGAGAAAGGAGGCAGAGTCAAGGAGAAATCATAGAGCTGCTACCAGAGACAGAAGTTCGAAAACTTTGCTGGTAGGCCACGACCTCATGGCGATGAACATATTAATGGAGATGTGTTAAATTAAGATGTAAGAGTTCGCAAATAAGAAGCTAGAGCTAATGGGCCAAGCAGTGATTTACTTAATGCAGTTTCTGTGTGATTATTTTTGGGTCTAAGCTGCTGGGTGGCCAGGAAACAAGTGGTTCCCCCCCCAACAGTTGGCCAGAGATTTCTCAAGGATCTTCAAAACAACACAAGCTATCACCATTGCTATCGCCTGCCTATGTGGACTTGGTGGTAAGACATTATTGCTGAGAACAGAGCAGACATTGGTCACAGGTCAATGGAATTAATATTGACCGAAAGCTTTATCTCTGCTAGGTAGCTTTCATAGTACCAGAGGGTGCTCTCTAGATGGTTGGAGTATCTAGATGGTTGGAAATGTCTTCAGTGGTTTTACCTAGTTTTGAATTCTGTGAATTACAATAACAAACAGTGTGACCAGATATATCCATAGGTCAAGTAGTGTAATAAATGGTATAGGATTAATAAACCAATTTCTGATTGGGTTTAAGGACACATATTTTTGGAACTGTCCAAGAACCTATAATTGGGGAGCCCACAAGTTACTGGGATGAACTTATTGTATTATTGGTCTGTTAAATGGACATAGCATCAAACTAACTGCCCTCTAAATTTGTATCTCTGTAACCACAGATGAGTTTCACTCTCAGACCTCATCAGAGAAGTGTTTTATTTATTATTATGTTTTGTGCAATGGACAATGTTTAATATAAAATTTCACAAAGGGTCAAGGTATAGGGAAGAATAAACGTCAGTGAAGTGTTATGCCAAAATTGGGACATCTTTATCACCCACTCCCCCAGACTCAGGGACCAGCAAGGAAGATGAGGTAGAAGATTGTAATAGCCAGAGGTCAGGGACGACTGGAACAAAACAGTCTTTAGGACCCCTGCATTACACAATACCTGCAGAAGATCAAGCCACTCAGTATCCTAGCATGGAGTGGGAAGGGTTCATGTGCCCAACCTCTAGCTGAGGACTTATGGACAGTTGATGTTATGAGACTCTCTTCATTAATTAATTTTATATAAAGAGAGTCAGTATCATTTCAGGGAGTGGATCCTATTAGGCTGACCACATTTCAGTGAATGGCCCCAAACCTAGAAATATATCAGCAACATAAACTGGAATCAATGGGTTACTTTAAAAAAGAGAGAACATGAAGTTGGGAGCTAAGAGGGTGATATGTCTGAGAGGAGTTAAGGAGAGAAGTTGAAAATGAATATGATCAAAATTTAACTGTGAAATTGTCAAAGAACTGATAAAATTTTAAAAATGTTATGGGTACATGCATGTGTGTGTGTGTGTGTGTGTGTGTGTTGTGTGAATGTGGGTGCATGCATGCCATAGCATATGATGAGGTCATGAATAACTTTTAGGAGTCAGGAGTTGGTTTTTTTCCTTTCAATATGGGTTTGTAGAACAAGCGCTCTTACCAACTGAGTCATCTTGCTAGCTCCATCTTGGCATTCAAGATGTTCAAGTAAGAATACCAGTTTGGTTTTTTCAAGACAGTAGAGGGAGAACACATTTCTACAACTTAATCACTTGTTGAAAACAAGGAAGTTAGCTTCTTTGCAGTCTCCATGGATACCAGCCATAATCACTGGCTAGTAGGAGTGGAGACAGAAATCTTCCTGTGTTAGCATCTGCCTTACAAAATCTGAATAACTGTGAATGTGTCCCTGGGTGTGCACTAAATAGAGCATGGAGGATCTTGTCCATCAGAAGTAGCTGCCAATGATCTGGCCCATGTGAAGGCAAGTTTTGAACGAGCACAGACATTGCCACCCTCCATCTGGGCTGGTGACCATAAACTGCCTTGATGCCTTGGAATCCTCTGGAACAGCTTTAATACACCCTAATACATGAGCTGGAGTTGACAGATGAGATGCATTTGACTTCTCAGACCCACAGAATAACTTGATAGGGAAAGGTAATTACACCAGCCACAGCAATCTTCTATAAAATTAGATTCCAAAGAGTATCATTTCAAACTTGCATATTAATATACTAACTTTTTCTTAGTTAATGATTATGTCTTTATATGACTTTATGGATCATGACCAGAGTGATTGTGAATTGAGAACCTATAAGCAAACATTAAACTGTATAATGAA
The DNA here is from genome assembly GCF_014885135.2 of Alexandromys fortis. Taxonomy (NCBI): domain Eukaryota; kingdom Metazoa; phylum Chordata; class Mammalia; order Rodentia; family Cricetidae; genus Alexandromys; species Alexandromys fortis. The sequence continues at coordinate 28,278,281 of NW_026067944.1, forward strand.
AGCAGAGTTAAGTGCTTCATTCATCAGGAGAATGTATTCAAACTAGGCAGGCTACTTGGAAGAATATAAACAAATAAACAACAAAGAAGTATAAATATATGCTATAACAATATAAATATGTATCTCTTTTTATACATTTTTCAAGTCCGTATATAATGTGTCAAATAATCTTGATGTTGCTTTTCTTCACAAGGTGTAGTGATATTTCATTTGTATTTTAATAAATAAAGCTTACCTGAAGTTCAGAGAGTAAAACAGCTCACTGATCAGCCTTACAGACCAGGGAGTGGTGACACACATCTTTATTTTTTTTTTATTTTTTTGGTTTTTCGAGACAGGGTTTCTCTGTGGCTTTGGAACCTGTCCTGGAACTAGCTCTGTAGACCAGGCTGGTCTCGAACTAACAGAGATCCGCCTGCCTCTGCCTCCCGAGTGCTGGGATTAAAGGCGTGCGCCACCATCGCCCAGCGACACACATCTTTAATCCCAGTAGTCACACTAGTTTGCCATAGAAACTCGATGGTAGTGGTGCACACCTTTAAATCCAGCACTGGAGAGGAATATAAAATGGGAGGAAACAGCCTCACACACAGTCTCTTTCTGAAATTTCTGGAGGCAGGATAGCCATTTCAGACTGAAGTAGAGGTAATAGTCACTGGCTGGATGTTCTGCTTTTCTGACCTTCAGGTTGAATGCCAATTTCTGTCTTAGGGGTTTTGTTAATCGTGCTACAACAAAGTATATTTTGAGTTTCTCTTTCCCTAGCTCCTCAGGCCTCTATTAATTTTGCCTTCTGCTTGTAGCCAATATAGAACTCTTAACTGCTGTAGATGCGCATTTAATTTAAACCAGCTAGAAACTGTCTTTAGACAAAACATTCTTAGATTCACACTCAGTTTCTGCTTTTCAGAGCTTTGGCTTGTCATCAAAGGCCTCTGCAGGGAGCTCACTCCATTCTCCCAAGCATCCATGCCTTATTCTGCTCAGCTGTTTTGTTTACTCTTTAAATTCTTTAAATTTCAAAATGGTGATATTTTGGTTTCTAATTCTACAACATGGTATTAAAAGAAGCGTGTAAGATTCCAAAGTCCTCTGTGAAATCTTCCTTCCAAACCAGATTTTTTTTCCCCCATCTATGATTTCTTTACACAGCAATGGTCTCTGAGGGGGTGGGGCAGAGCATACCTCAGTTGCTTGAGTGCTTGCTTAGCATGCACAAAGTCCTAGTACCCGTGTAATACTAACAATTGAAAGGATCAGAAGCTCAAGGTCATCCTTGTCTCTATAGCAAGTCTGAATTTGAGGTCAGTCTGACAAACTTCAGATGCCGTCTCAAAATTAAAAATCTTCTGAAACATAGGACTGAATATCAATTCATAAATTAAGTGTTTATTAATGACTAATTTTCAGCTTGTCTTCTATTAAAGACACATGGACAAAACCAATAAAATCATGGAGATTGCTCAGTTGGTAAGGAAATTTGCTGCACAAGTATGAGGATATGAATACTAATCTCCAGCTCTAACAAAGACCCAGGCACAGCCATGTACATCCATAGCCCCAGTGCTATGTGGACAGATACAAGAGGATGGCTGAGGCCCGATAGCTGCCAGCCCATCTCTAGTCCAGTGTCTCAAGGGAGTGAGTGAGAGAGAGGGTAGCACACTGGTTTCCATGTGCACAGAGTTGCACACGTATCTGGATACACACATATAAAAATATATTTTATAAAAGGACTGCATTCAAGATGGCTGGGAATGTAGTTCAGTAATAAAGAGCTCTCTAAATGCACATGGTTTTTGGACTTAATCCTCAAAGTCAATTCCTAATACCACAAAGAAATAAACAAATGAAAAACACATTCAAAGCCAGGCATGGTAGTGCACACTTTGAATTGCAGCACTGAGGAGACAGGCAGGCAGACCCCTGGAGTTCAAGGCCAACCTGGTTTACAGAGCGAGTTCCAGGACAGCCAGGGCTACACAGAGAAACCCTGTCTTGCAAAACCAAACCCAAAACAAAGCCAACAAAGAATTCAAGGCTGAGGAAATAATTATTTGATCCCAAGCACCCATATAGAATAAAAACGATCAGATACTAAGATATATGATTGTAATCTCTGCACTGGGTAAACAGACAGGTAGATACCAGGAGCTCTGTAGCCAGCAAAGTGGCTCAGTGAGAAACCTTGTCCCTAGAAAGACAGTGGAGAGCAGTAAAGGAAGAAACCCAGTGTGGACCTCTGACTTCTATATGTGCAGCCATGCACAGGCGCATGTGGGGATACACACACAAGCCTTCAGTGATAATAGCAACAGATACACAAATTTAAACTTCTCAACATACTTTATAATTTATGGAAAATGACTAATAATAATAAAAGCAACTTCTGTGTTTTCCAGCTACAAATTTGCCAACTAACGTTTTTCATACCTGTCTATCTGCTTCTCCATATGATGCACAATTATCCCAAGTCATTGATAAAGGGCTTGTGAAATTCGTGTCTCTTACTCTCAGTGTTTCCTGAGAACAAGAATACACTCATGCATAAACATAGTGTTCTTATTTAATTCAATATATTTATTCAGTATTATTACTTTCATAAAGTTTGTTAGCAAACATTGCCAATTATCCCATTATTGCCCATTATGACATCCCCCCTCTGCCTCATCCCTAATTCAGAATACAACCCAGGATAACATATTCCATTAAGTTACAAACCATGATTTTATCCTATAACCTGGAGCAGTGTTAGCTATCTTCCTTGAAGGTGGTATTTTCGGTGTAGGTAAAGTGTTTGAAATTTATGCAGGATGCTTGGCAGTTGGCGAAATCCCATTAGATATAGTTCAGAAGAAGTGGATCTTCCCACATGGGTTACATAAGATACCAAATGCCAGGTTGTGGCATTATTGGTGACACTAATTCTGGTCACTTGATTAAAGCACTATATTCCTGGTAGATCCATTGTGAACTTACTATTCTCCCCTTCATATTAACAAGAGAACTTTTCTCATCAAATTTCCACCAGCCACTAAAGCATCCTATAATGATTCTTACCCAATCATTATGACTATTTAACAATGATTTCTAAATTTAGTCATTTTTTCATACAATACACTTTGGAGACAATATTTTATTATTTTATATCTTTTCTTATTATTTCCTTATTATTAATAATGAATCTGTTGGCTCTTTATCCAACAAATTTTAATAAAGCACTCCAATACTTCCATCATAAGTTGTTATGTGGTTGGCACGCGAGTCCTTTTGTGTTGAGCACTGTGTTCTGTGGACAGGTCTTGATGACTCCCTTGCTTTGAATCACAGCAATATGTTCTAAACTCACCTTGTATTTTCCCTGCCAATGAGAAGACTTCTCTGGAAAAAGTCTCAATCCTTTCCTATAGGGAATGATACTTAAAATATAGCTTACAATTATGGTTTAAAATACAAACTTTAAGAGCTCCATGATATTTCTTCTGTTATGGCTAAAGGCTAGGCAGGGCAAATCTAATGTTGAAAAGGCAGACATTATTTTCTAAATCTAAGCACAAATATAAAGTGCAGCAACATTTCTTCTATGTTTCAAATCTAACATGCACCAAACTTTTAATGATGGCTTCTTGTACGGTGGAAAGAAAGTAAAGAATTCTACATTAATTGCTCACAGTGATTATAAGTCAGCCACAGTTTAGAAAACCATCAAAATGTAAAAATATTCTACTTGAAAATCAAGAAAATAAACAATTTGCCCCAAAGCTCACGTCATTATAACTTAATGCAGAGTCATTCAAAAGACTTAAGGAAAATGTTAACTAATATCACGAATAAATTTGATATATTTATTCTTTTGTTATCTAGCCTATATACTTTTTTTCATTTTCACTAGACTGTAATAAAAGTTAGGGGACAGATTGGATCAAAGTCTATACTTTAGTTTTCATTCTAATTTTACAGTATTAGAGACTAAATCTATGCATGCCAGGTGAGTAATCTACCACAGGAGTTATTTTAATCATGGAAGGTGAAGAATGTTTTTACCCTAGCCCTTATTTTAATTTTTATAGATATATGATAGATGAAAAGAAGTCACCACTGAGGGAATCTTCCACTCCTCAGTGGTTGAGTTTGAAGAGGACCCGTTATTACCAGGAGCATGCTGGCATTTCTTGCATTGTCTCGCGTGTCTACATTTCAGTAGGTATAACATATTTCTCTCAGTCAAAAAACCTAATGATGCCAAACACAAGGATCTTTTTCCTGTGGCCATGAATCACAGTTAACATTTTGAAGATAGCACGGTCTTTGAATTCATTTGGATGCTCAGCTCTGTCTCTAACAGCCTGAGACAAGTCCTGCCTCTGCTACTTTCTGGGTTTGCACTCTTCGAAGTTTAATTGACCTTACCTGTCCTGTCTTCTCACGTGTGAAAGAAAGGTGGTGTTCCCAAAGGAAGGGTTACAGCAAAAGGTCATTGTGAAGATGGAATGAGAGAATTCTTGGAAAATGTAAAGATTGATATTCAATAGTGTCAGCTAATGAAAAGTTGTCTAAAGGTTGGGGTTAATGTCAAGACTGTATCTCAAACGGATATTTTCCTTTGTGTACACACCACATAACACTCCCATCCTTTTTTCTTATGTATAACTGCATGCAATTTGGCAGGAAATCCTTCTAAAGTTATATAAAAGAGAAGCGAGAATTAGGGAGCTGCCCGAGGCATTCAAGGGTCCCGCTGCTGGTCACCAACTCTCCAAACTCATTTTCTGATTCCTTATCTCCCACTTTCACACTTACAGGAAAGCTGTGGGTCCTAAGAGCCCCTGCCTCAGAAGGTGGAGCCAACATTTTGAACACTAGATAAACAGAAAGGGAGAAATGAACAGAAAGCCAGCAGTGTTAGCTCGGGGCTTCACTGAGGTTCCCAATGACTCTCTCTCATCTTAATACTTCTAGTCCTGAGGGCACTTTAACCGACACAAAACAACATAGAAGAGTAACATTTTGAAGAAAGGAGAAAATATCCCTCCATCTTCCATGATCAAGGCTTCCCCACTTCCCTTCTAATTCTTTGATTGGCCTGTCTTCTAAGAGGGATTTGTCGCTTTGTTTGGCAGGCTTCAATTGTCCTCTGTATGGTTTCTGCAAGGCTGGGCCAGAAGGTTTGCCGCTTAAGGGAGTGCTAGGGATTCCCTGTCGATTTCTAGGGTTGCTCGCGTGCTCTCAAGGATTTAGAACCCTGAAGTTGCGGATGATCCATGAGTGTGCAAGGGAAGGACACTGGGACTGGAACGCCCTCCTTTATTTCAAAGCAATTACATCATTCACTCTGGCTGGCCTCCCAGAATGGCACGTGCGGCTGTGGATGAAGCAATAGGTGCCACATCACCGTCACAGGTCCCCTGCCATCTATACAACTCACCTCCTGTAAAGTTTCAGCAGCCACACAACGAACTCTTGGGAGCATCTTCCCACGTTTTTCTTGCTAAATTAGTCTACCTGAAAGAACTTCCTGTACAGTATTAAAAGATGGGAAAAAAAGCAGCCAGGAACTGCATTCTATAGAGGCTACACTACAATGTAACTTAAACAAAGAGCATTAGAACAAAAACGTAATTATATGATCATTGTAAGAAGCAATTTATGACAATTGCCTCTTCAGGGAGGACTATTTCCATCCTGCCCTGAGGAAGCCTCAGGTGTTTGTTTCAGTGGATGAAACCCACAAACGGTAAAAATGTCTTTTTAAAACCAGGTCGCCAACTGTGTTTAGTTTTCCACTTTAGCACTCAGGCATTCCTGCTCCCTGGTATTCCCCTACTACTCCCATAGCCCCCAACCCCGCCAACCATGGTTTAAAAGACGCAGAAGGGTCTCATATTCCTATTTGCCTCAAAAGACTCAGAAGGGTCTCATATTCCTATTTGCCTCTAGAAGCGTAATGCTTCCTGTAGACTAGACACAGGACTGCCCAGCCCTTCCAGCTGCTTATTTATTGGCTATGGTCTCTTATCTGAGTTCTGCTATCAGCCTAGACACCCTCTGCCTTAGGGTTTTCATGGCTTTTCCAGGTCTGCGATTTCTGTCCTTGATTTCAGTTTACCAATGATCTAATTCAGCCGGCTGTCTGCCTCTGGCTTCTTAATTAGCTCCCAAGGGGTTTTTCTTAAAAGTCCTTCTGGATCATTTTGAAAGGGGCATTTCTGCTACGGCAAAGCTCCTTTCCCATCAGGAGGCACAGCTTCAAGCTTGCTTCACTCATTCCGCACACAGGCCACCGGGGCCCTTGATTATGAAGACGTGCTACAAAGAAGATCAAAGCAGCATAACTTCTCTTTAAACCTTTGTTTACTCAACCGGTATCATATGGTCACTTATTATACTTAAAACGGGCATAGCTATGGTGACAAATACATTTCCATTCCTATCGGAGGCCTTACAGTCCAGAGCAATAGATCTTAAATTTCATTGTGCATAAAAATCACCCAGGGAGCTTATTAAAAGCCAGATACAAATGTGCTGTAACTCAAGGGTTTGCAGTTCTGTTGCACAGAATACATCCTGAGACTTTGTAATTTTTGATATGTACCTTAGAAAAGTGAGGTAAGAGACCGTAAGGGTACTTTGAGGGGCAGATTCTTTAAGTTTACATCGCAAGCCCTGTTAGGTGTATAACACTGGAAACCAGTATTCTAGATGTTTGATAATTCTAAAGAATATGCGAAGCCCATGTTCAATCTGAATCGCTCAACTTACTTTGTATGCTCTTTTTTCCCCCAGTCTTTGTCATAAAGGTTCATATGTGTTTATTTTAGTGATGGAGAAGTTAAGAACTTTAAATTGTTCAGTGATGAGTTGTGTACATTGGGTTGATCTGCAGCTTTTTATATGGGGTATTGACTTAATTAACCTAACTGATGTGGAAAGATCCACCCAACTGTGGGTGGCACCATTCTCTAGGTGACAGGAACTCCTGAACTGCATGAAGGCGAAGGAGCTGATCTGAGTACATTCATTCAAGTGAGGGTCTGTGTACTGATTTCTCTGTGCTCTTGATTGTGGATATGATGTGACTAGCTGTTGGAAGTTCTGCCTTGACTTTCCCAAAATGATGGGCCCTAGCCCGTCATTTTGAGATAAAATAAAATTCTTTCTCCTAAAAACAAACTATCATTTGAACTGCAATGTGTATGTGGGGAGGGGAGTGTGTTTGTGTGTGTGTGTTTGTGTGTGTGTGTGTGTGTGAGCGCGCGCACACATGTGTATGCATGTATGTAAAACAAGTTAGAAACAAGGGCAGGTAGACTTATCACCTTCATAATATTCCAAAGCAGTATCCTTTTCCAGTTTAGAGAAGAGATGTGTCCAGGTCTCTGTGTGCACCAAATACTCAATGATGCAAGAGTATGAAGCACGTGAATCTTGGAGGTTTATCAAGCCATGGGCAGGGCATGGGCAGAGAAGCTGAAACTTCTAGATTTCCAGATGGCACTACTATAGGGACCACTGGGTTGGGAGATTGCTGGACTATACTGATGGTACAGCAGGAAATGAGAGATGGAGGAGTTTCTTCACCTACTTTTCAAACTGAACCCATAGAAATCTGGGGTCATATATTCTCATTCTCTGTCGATTGCGTTCGGGTCCAGGGTTACTCAGTCTAGGGGTTTGTAACCCACCCGGCAATCAAGTTATTCCAGGGTCTCGGAGGGGCGCTACCTGGAAGGGAATGAGCTAAGACAGAAGAAGGAGGCCAAGCAGATTTGTCAAAGCCTCCTTTTATTAGGGACAGGTTACAGTTTATATATGGTAAGGAATGGGGGGCAGGGCACGGGATCTCGCCGGCCACGTGGTCCCGGGTCACGTAGCTCGGTCAGGTAGGCCAAGAGTCACAAGTTGCCACACCTAGTTCCCTGGATAGCTGGAATGTGAGGTGGGTTCCTCTAACAGATAAGTTAATTGGGTGTGGGGTTCTCTGCAGACCCCCTAGGGTGATGGTTCCTGTAATTTTAGGGGGGAAATGGCTCCTGACAATTCTCCTCTGGAGTCTTAACCCTAAACATTTTTCTTGTTTATAATTTTCTCTTGGAATAATACTCAAGATGGATTTCTAGCTGTCTACTTGAAATGACAATTGTCCCTTTTAACCATGTAAATTGTCTAAATCCATTCTTCTTCCATGGGAAGCCTGTGGGTTTCTGTTGCTATCTAAATTAGGCTGGTGTTTAGAGGGCTGAATCAAAGATCTTAGGTGTTACAAATACTAGACACACACTTCAGGATCCTAAAAGAAAGTACATTTATCACCAATCCTTTTCTTTCAACCCCACATATCAGTACAACTTTCAATATTGCTTGATCTTTATATAAAAACATTTTCTAATAAAAACTGTTAAAGACGCATTTGCTTTCTTTATTCAACAGCAGGGAAAATACTTTGAAAACAGACAAGCCAAACTCAAGGTAGGCATCCTAAATGTTTGGAGAGAGGCAGTCAGAAAAAAAAATACTCACAGATATCCTAGTTAATATAAACTCAACATTTGAGACTGAAGAGCACAGAATACTGTCCTGGACTCTTGCTTCACCTGTTTCTCTGAGTGCTGTAAACACTTACTTGTTAATAACACTTTTGGTCTGACTCAAGCATCCTCTCAATTCTGGAGGACATACAGATACTGGCTTTTTTTTTTCCTCTGTGAGAAGAACTGGAAAATTCTTGCTACAGCATAACAAGTGACGCTAGATTCCGTAGAATTTGGTCAGTGTGAACTTTCTTAACTTCAGTTTCTTTAGTTATAAAATGAAGTTAATATTGGTGCTTCAAAGGCATTTAAAAGCAAACAAATGAGAAAAGTCAAATGAAATAATTGACATGGTATGGGCCCATAAAAGTATAGTAAATTATTATTATTATTATTATGGTTTTTCGAGACAGGGTTTCTCTGTGTAGCTTTGGTGCCTGTCCATTTCTGAAACTAGCTCTTGTAGACCAAGCTGGCCTCAAACTCACAGAGATCCACCTGGCTCTACCTCCTGAGTGCTGGGATTAAAGGCATGTGCCAGGCTCATTATTATTATTAATTACTTATTAGTTTCAAAAACATTGACATCAGAATTTTTAGGAAAAGAATGAAAACTCTTTTCTTAGCATACCAGTCAGCGAGGTCTAGTCTCAACATAATTCCAGCACCAGGAGGCAGAGTCAAGAGGATAATGAGTTCAAGGCTAGCCTAGACTACTGTGCTAATTTCATCCCTTTTCTTATGGTAAAACATTCAGACCAAAAGCAGTTTAGGGGAGGTGAAATATTATGCACAGGTTTGCTGTTGACTTAACTGGGGCCTTGAGGAATGAAGAAATGATAGAAGTAAGTAAGGTAACACTGGAACCAGATGGGCCTTGCACTGAGATGGAGATGCACCAGCAGCCAGGAAACTCAGCTTGCTTATGATATACAGCTAAAGAAGGAAGCAGGTTAGCTAGTCCTCAAGCCCCTTCCCTGGGGGAGGGATCTTTGAAGTAGTCTCAGGCTGCAGTCATTCTGGAGGAGGAAGCTATGGTTGATACTTATTGCATATACTGTCAGCATCCACTCCCCTAAGCCTGGCTCAGCGAAAGCTTTGCTTTTCCCTGTGTGTGAGGTATTGGGGGTCTTAAATATGGCCATGTTTGTGTCAGCAATATACATTCACTGAGGATTCAACACACATTCACTCCTCTACTCCCCACTGGAAAGACGGTATACTTTAGTTTGTAATTCCTGTTTATTATTGCTGAGAAGTCAAGGCAGAATCTTAAAACAGCACATCCATAATCAAGAGCCGAGAGAGATGGATGCTCCTACACTGCTTGCTCACTCTCACCCACCTGTCTTCTCTCCTCTATAGTACAGGACATTCTGTTTAGGGAATGGTGCCACCTCCAATGTGATGAGTCTCCCTGTATCAATAAAGAGTCATGACAATCATCCACTGAGCTGTCTGTCCACTGACCAACCTGATAATCACTCACTTGAGACTCTGCTCAGGTGATTACACATTGTGGGAAACTGACCTTTTCAACATTATTATTGCATAATGAATTTGAGGTCAGCATGACATGAGTAGCAAGAGTGTCCCTGAAACAAACAAACCAAATAGCAAAATAAATCATCAAAGCATAACAAGCAAAAGAATGAGACTAGAGGAGTTGGGGGACTCTATATATGTTCTTACCTGAAGGAATACCACTGATTTTAACAGTCTAGCTGTTGGGTGCCTTGGGATGTGCTGTTTTCCTTCAAATTTACAACTGTATTTTGTAGATATGCTATGAATTATATCTTAATAAATTAAATGCACAACAGTACCATGTGTTCTCCTATCGCAGGACACTAAGAGAGATAGAAGAGATACTAAATCAATCAAGGACAACTGTGGCCCCAGGATGTGAACATGACTGGTCAGAGGCTAGGCTATGTCCTGACTCATGGTGTCCAACATGTCAAGGGCTGACTTCAGTAATGACGGCAGTAAGAGCTAGATGAGACCTGGTCAGGAATGGGATCCAAGGTCTCCCATGAATCTCTGACATATCTTCTTGCCACTGTGGATTCAGGACAATCTTCTCTATATTCTTTCCTTGACTAGCCTGGGGTCAACGTGGCCATGGTCCTGTCATGGTCTGCTTAAGGGAGGTTTGGAAATGGGTATTGCAGGAATGGGGACAGTCAGAAGGAGAAGACGAAAAATGTGTGTATGTTCTCCAGGTTGGAGAAGTGGTATGGAAAGTGGAGGAAGCAAATTTCCAGTCATTGTGAAATCACACACTGTGAATTCTTCATTCCTGCAGGACTGGGAAGCTCTGAAGAACACCCCCTGCCAGTGTCCAGCTACCACCTTCCATCGCCCTTCAGGCCACAGTGGGGCTTAGAACTGCCAAAGTCTGAGAAGATTTCTATTATTTCACCTTGATTTTGGTTTGTTTTTAGAAGAAAGAAAAAATGGTAGTTTCCAATGCAAGTACCAATAAAGCACAGTTTGAGGAAAACATCTGGGGCAGCAAAGATGAATTTGGGGCCAAATATTACTCTGACTCCCTTAAATGGAGTCACTAAAATTGGAACAAAGCAAAAATAACAGCAACAAAGCAAGTAGGAACTTAAGGATGGTGAGGTTGTTTTTTTTTTTTTTTTTCTTTTTTTTGTGGCTAGGAAGGTGCCTCTTTCAACAGGAAAAGAAGGCTGTGTAACACAGTGGAGGACTCCAGAGATGCTTGTACACTGGGAAATATGGTTCTCAGCAAGACATACTGTTGGTTTCTGTGACTTTGGGTAAGTTGATGATCTCTCTGTTTTCTATCACCTCTTAAGGAAACCATATAACATTTGAAATAGTATGAAGAATAAAAATGTAACTAACTACACAGCTCCTAGATTTCTTTGGATAACTCGATGGATTTTCATCCCCAGTTTCATCCAGGTTATTGGCATGTCAATATTACACAATATTAAATAGATTCTACTGACTCTGGATCTAACCTTTTGAAGCACTTAACCTAAGTTCTTCCAGCCAGCCATTGTGTTTGGTGGCTTTATAACTTTAAAAAAAATTTTGCCACAAGCCAGTTTATTATCCAGTATTTTTACTTAAATATTGTTATTGCCAGGTAAGATACTATTTTTCCATTTCATAGATTAGAAAAAACCAATTCAAGGAGCATAAGTTCCTTCTATAACATACATGATAAATGACATACTGGGACTATCTTAAGGTTTTCAATTGCTGTGATGAAACACCATAGCCAAAAGCAACTTTGGGAGAAAGGCTTTATTTTGCTTATATTTCCACATCATTCTTCATCACCAAAGGCAGTCAGGACAAGAACACAAAGAGGGCAGACACCTGGAAAAGGGAGCTGATGCAGGATCCATAGAAGAGTATTGTTTCCTGGTTTGCTCCTTATTGATGTGTTCAGCCTGCTTTCTTATAGAACCCAGGACCACCATCCCAAGTGTGGCAGCTCAGCCACAGTGAGCTGGGTCCTCCCACATCAATCATCAATCAAGAAGAAACCCCACAAGGCTTGCCCATCGGTGAGGGCATTTTCTCAGCTTCAGCTGAGGTAACTTCTTCTAAAATGACCTTAGCTTCTGCCCAGTTCATGTAAGCTCTCAGAACAGTGATCCAGACAAACACATCTGTGCCTTTGTATGTGTGTGCACTTGCCAGTACACTTGTGTGTAGAGACTGGAGGCCCATGTCAGGTGTCATTCTCAACTGCTTTCCGCCTTAGTCTTTGAAATAGGGTGTCTCATTGAACCTCAACCCTGCTGTCTCATCTAGACTAGCTAGCCAGCAACACTCAGGATTTAGCTTGTTTTGTCTACCCCAGGGCTGGGATTAAAGACATTGTGAAGGTGACAGGATTTAAAATCACCATGGAAACATACCTCCAGGACTGACTGCGAGAATGAGAATGTTTCCTGCAAGGCTTACTGAGGAAGACAGACACCCTGGGTGTGGCTGCCACTGTGCCTGTGGCCTCGAGCCCTGAACCAAATAAGAGGAGAAAGAAAGCAAAGCACCAGCATTTGCCTCTCTGTTTCCTGAATATGGACACCATGTGACCTGTGACCTCACTCTCCTAAAGGCATGCCTTCCGCAGTGTGACTGCTGGCCGTGTTGTCAAGCTGCGAGGCATCACAAACCCTTCCCTGCTTCCCTGTTTCCTTTTGTCCTGTATTTTGTGGCAGCAGAGAGAAAAATAGCTAATGGCAATGCTTTGTTCCCGGGGTCAGCTGCCTCTCCGCTCTCCAGCGCCCACGGTGGACAGGCACCACTCAGTTTAGACACACTGCCAGTCACTTTTCAGCATCCCAACCCGATGAAAGGCTCCTTCAGAACCTTTACTCTATAGCTTCCGCTTGCTGAGCTCCTGGGTCGTAGACTCTTATCCTAGATTATCATCCTGTCCCCATCAGTTCCTAACTGAACCGCCTGAGCAAAGCTTTTCGTTCTCTCCAGCTTCTACCTTAGGCCTTTGAGAGAAGATGCAGAAAGGGAGAAGTTAAGGTGACAACTCTAGAATCAACTACATGGAGATATTAACTGAAGGAAGAATCAGTCAGTGGAACTGAGGCAGAACTGCCTAAAGGTGGGGGAAGGGAGAGTGCTCAGTCAGTTCAGCGCTTGTTATGCAAGCTCCAGGACCTAGGTTTGATTCCCAGAACACGTGTGTGAAGGAGTGGGCACAGCGGCACTCACCGGTAGTGCCAGCCCCAGGAAGTTTGGAACAGAGCATCCGTCTCACGGGCTTCCTGACTGGTCTATGTAAACCAATGAGCTACAGGCTTAATGACAGACCCTATCTCCAAAGTAAGATGTATAGAAATTGAGGAATACACCAAACTTGATCTCTGGTCTTCAGGTGCATGCGTACACTGATGCACGCACACCACCACAAGTGTGAACTTGTATGTATGCACCTGCATACACATGTGCACACACACATCCATGTCACACACACAAATATACACACATGAAAGGTACTGTGTTAAGAAATGATGAGGAGGGACACACAAATTAAACAAAATGTGCTGAGGGATTCTTGGTAGAATAAAGGAACTTCGGAGGGTAGAAAGTAAAGGCTAACAGGAGGAGAACTGAGGAGAAGAAGGGCTAAAGTAGGTGGAGATGGGAACTTTGGAACAGACAGCTGTGTAGATCTCAGGGATGGGACGGGAGCTAAGGAATGTCATTTTATCTCACATTAAATCCATGGTCTGACTGGATCTGACTGTTCTAGATACTTGTCTTGTTGATAAACACAAAATGCCTGACAGAAGCAACTTCAGGACAGAAAGAAGGAATGTTTTATTTTGGCTTATAGTTCAAAGGATGTGGTCCATCACACCAAAGGGGTATGGCTTCAGGAGGGCAGAAGGCAGCAGGCCGCATTATTTCCACCATCAGGAAACAGGACAATGAATGCTAACCTTACCTCCCTTTTTCATTGCGGCTGGCACCCCAGCCCATGGATTAAAACTGCTCACTTTTAGGGTGGGTCTTCTTACCTTAGTTTACTCTAGATAATCCCTCAAGGCCTGCCCAGAGCCTTGTTTCCTGCTGACTCTAAACCACATCAAGCTGACAATCCACTTAACTATCACGCTGGCCAACAAGATTTCCATACATAAACGACCCACAACTCATGGTTCAGGCATTCGGTAGGAACTTCTTGAGTGCTTAGGGCAGCATAAAGAAATTAACTAGGAAAGAGGGAAAAAAATAAAGGAAAATTAAAAAAACATACATCATTGTATTCAAAGAACCCATGACTTGGAGTTTGGGACTGAAAACTGAAATACAGATAAAAGCAAACACAGGAAATTGCTGGGGAGACATGACCCTAAAGGATCCACGAAGCTTCTTCGTGTGGACGATGATGTGGAACTGATTGAGATGCTTTAGACTCAGTTAATACTGACTATGATAGCGTTTGGTGCACAGAAAGTAAACATTAAGCCTAAGTCTAAAAGCATACTCTAGGCTATAGTAACCTAAGACCCCAGTCCTACAGGTCCTAAATCACTCTTGCTTTGGTAGTGGATATCATTCCCTTACCTTATGCCCATGTCGTCTCCTCTTCTGTGTGGACGGTGGTGTTTATCTAGGTTCCTCTGTTATGCTGGGCCTCTTCTACTGGTCATTAGTGTTTTGGACTTGCTAGTGTCTTTCAAGTGACCTCTTACCCCTCTTGCTGGTCTTGTCTTGTGATGTTGTGGCTCAGAGGCTGCCATCCTGTGTTGTTGGAGCTACATGCACTCTAATCTTTATGTCCTATGATGGAATATCAAGTCCCGCCTGGGTCGTTTTGTAAGACTTTCATGGAAATTCATTATTAAAAAAGAGAATAACAAAACCACAACTGATTCTGGATATGCCTGCTTTCATAGCTCGCGGGTCACCCACAGCACATTGCTAGTCTTGTTAGAAGACCCCTAGGAAATCTGCATTGCCTCGTAACCATTGGTTTCTAGGTCTTTGTCTAGGTAAGCGTTAATATAACTCTATCAACTGGATTCTGTTCAAATAAGTCTGTAATTGACAGAATGTTGGTGCCAACAGCCACATGGCTCAGACAGAAGGAGCTAGGCTTGATGAGGAGTTATGTCCTACTTCCCCAGATTCTATTACCTCTGCAGAGGTCAGCAGCTTGCCATGATGACTGCCAGAGGCAAAAACAACTCTGAGAGAATTATCACCTTCTAGTGCTGGAATGTGACCCTGTTCTCGGAGACCAAGAAGGTAACATTTCATTGAAGATGACAATTATACTAATAGCAAATGTTTCCTTTTGTGCCAACTAAGTGTCAAGTGCTGTTGAGAGCTTTTGTATTATAAATTTGTTTAATCTTCAAAAAGATCTCACTGAACCTGTGAGGTAGCTCATTGGTAAAGGCACCTGCCACCAAGCTTGATGGCTTGATTTCCATTCCCTAGTTCCACATGGTAGAAGGAAAGGGGTGGCTCCCTCCACACATGTGCCGTACACACACACACACACACACACACACACACACACACACACATACACATACACACACGCATACAAATAGGCATAATCACGTCCAATTATTTTCCTTATTTATAGAGGATAAAGGAGAAAATTGAGGCACATAGGAGTGAAGTGACTTGCCCTCTGTCATAGCTAGTAAAAAAACAGGGTTGATGGTTGAGTTCAGGAAGTCTATTTTCAGTGCCCAAACTGCTACTCAGTGTATCATAGTGGTTTGTATCAATTCAAGTACATTTCTTAAATTCTGAATCATTCATGCTTTAAACATGAAAATTTAATCCACAGTTTCCGTAACTAGCTGATTTAAATTATGCAGTAAGGTCTTTTCAATATATTAACCAAGTTGAAGAAAGCATAGTTACAAGTGAATTGTTGAATTCCTCTGAAACCACTTCCTGTGAAGTCATTTCCTGTTATTCCCCTCACCATATTTCCTGGTACCTGCCATTTTATAGATCTGCTAATTCTCAGTCTTCCATGAAGTGGAAACATATAAAATGTGGTGTGTGTGACTTGTTTAATTCATTTAGAATAGTACTTTTTCATGACTCAACCATGGCACTTCATGTATGGAGTGCTATAATTTTTCATAACAAAATTTCATTCCATTCCATGGATGCCATCATTTTGTTTGTGTTGATTAGCCACTGATAACATGGATTGTTTGCACTTTGGGATGTTACAAATAACGCTGCTGTGTGTATTCATGAACAGGGTTCTGTGTGGCCATATGTTTTCATGTTCATTTCTTAGGTATATACCTAGCAGGATTTCTAGTGACCCTAACTGTTTATCAGATTAGAGGCGGATTTTTTTTATTCTTGTTTGTTTAGGTTTGTTTCAAAAAATACTCGAATTTAGGGCATCACACAAGAAAGGTTTATTTCATAGCCCAAGAAGTTCTTAAGCTTGTGATCCTCCTGCCTCAGACTCCATAATAGCTGGAATTACCATTGGCTTTCTCTAGTTACCTATCTCCTTGAACATTTCTCTTCTTGAGACTCCAACCTGTAGTTCTTCCCACATTCTAGAACTCAGATCAGTGATCTGTATGGAGATCCCAAGGGCACACACACACACACACACACACACACACACACACACATATCAAATGCATACCCTCACACATGCTTATACGCATAAACACTCAGCAGTGTAAAAGCAAGAATAAACAATCTGGGTATGATACAGTCCAAATTCCTACAGAGAAAATAAACATCCCCTCACCTTGGCCTGGCCTCTGAGGAGCCTGTGAAGCAATATTTCTCTGGCTTTGAATCACATTACAATTCATCCCTGGCTTCTTACTGAGAAAAATCAGCATTTAGATGAGAGCTCCCTTTGCAGCCTTTATTTTTCAGAAGAAGAACACACACATCCCTCTCTCACATTTCTGTAAGTGTAGTTATTTAAGGGTTTTGTTGTTGTTGACTGAAAGGATGGAGAGGCCTTAAAAGTTAAGTCTCTTCTCTCATAAATCAGAAAATCATTTCAGCTTATTGGAGGCTTAGAAAAAATATCATCTAATAGCTAATTCTCTACATAGCTCTTGTTTCTAAAATCTGCACTTTAACATTGTGTTAAGATGTAACTTTGGAGACAGCAAGATGATTCAAAGGGTAGAAAGTACTTCTGGTGAAGCCTCACAGTCGGGATTTGATCCCTGGGAGCAATAATATGCTGAAAAGAGAGAACCAATGCCTGCAAGTTATACTGTGAACTTAAAAGGGGGGTTGTGGTCCATCCTCCTCATAAATAAATAAATGTTTTTAATAAAAAGTAAATTGGAACTAAGTTGGTTTGTCAGCTTGAACATAGTGTAAAAACAGCAGAACTGGCAAACTTTGCTAATTGGGTTCAAGGCCACATATAGTCTTCCATAGGATGAAGATGCATTAGACTTGGCACACAAAAATATCACAAATTCTTCATGTGTTAAAGCATTCCTCAGACTCCGAGACTGAGCACTCCTCAACATTTTTACCCTGCTCTCTCCTTACTTGTGGAAGGCTCAGGAGTCTGCCTGTGACTTACTTTTATGGGTATGTATGCTTTGTCTGCATATATTATCGAGCCCAGGTCCTCTGGAAGAACAGCCAACTCTCTTTAACACCGAGGCATCACTCCAGCCACTGGTCTGACTTTGAATGGATACCTTGCCTTTTACTTGTTTCCACTTCCTCCGTGGAGTCTTTTCCACAGAGAATGTGCTCATCCACCCATTTCAAGCAATAAAGTCAACTTGAGCCTTAAGGAATAGAAGCCTGGGAGAGAGCTAAGCAACTAGCTATGTGTGTGACAAGCTTTGTACTCAAGCACTTCCGCATGACCTGGTTCTTGTCTTTAAATCTCCTTGTCCCTACCTCTGTGTCCTCAGGTCTGCTCCTTGTGGCAGTAGTGAAGATCCATAGCCTAAAGTCAGTGTGCCCGTTCTCGGGTACTACCTGGATATGACTCATGCCGGCTTCCTGCAGTTCCATTCGCAAGCATCTCTTCCTGAAGCATCTCTTCCTGCAGAGTTCCTTTGGGACTGAAAATACACTGGTTTACAAGTGGCCAGGAGGATCTAGGAGGTTATCTGGGGTGTGGATTGTTCTCCTCCAGAGGTAAAGGTCCTAAAGAACGAAGAGAAAAAATCTTCCTGCAACAAAGATTTGCACACAGGTTGTTCTAGACTCAAGTCTCTGAGTCACAATCACAAAGGTCTTAAACCTTCCCAGATGGGTGCTTGCTGTCTCATCTTGGTGATTTATCTTAGTTGGCTCACCAAACAGGCACTGGGTGCATCAGTCTTTCACCGCTGTTCTTTCTTTCTCTCCCCTCAGGTGAATGGCCTCCTGAAGTTTTCCTGCTCCAACATGCTTGCCCATGAATTTCCTTCTAGCCAAGAATTCTTGAGAAATTCCCACGGAGAGCAACTCTTATTTGATACCAGACCACTGCCTCTTTCTTGGGTTCTGAATGCCTGCTTTCTGCCTGGAATTCTGGCCAAAACCTGGTGAGCTCACAAGCACCAACTATACCGTGTCCTTCCATGGCTATTGAGAGGTACAGTCCATCTCTACCGTCTAATAGAAGTTTCGCATTCCTGGCTCATCATTCCATGGGCTCTGCCCTGTTCTATTAGGTGAATGTCAAGTTCTCTCACCACACATTGCTGTGGCTTACAACCATCCTATTTCATCAAGATGCTGCCCTCAGCTTTTTATGAAAACATACCTGACCACAAAGATGAGTCTAGAGTGATTCCCTTTTCTATCTCATTTCAACAAACTCCATATAGGTCACTGGATTGGTGAAAGAGACAAAGATAGATATATAGAAAGAAACAAATTCAGAAGCAAGCCATGTTTATAAAAGGTAATTTGAAATATGCAAAGAGCCATCATAATTTGATTTAAAAGGCAGAACTGTTTTTTTTTTTTTTTTTTTTTTTTTTTTTTTTT
>NW_026067944.1:28297306-28315943 GCF_014885135.2 Alexandromys fortis
GTTTTTTTTTTTTTTTTTTTTTTTTTTTTTGGTGGTAGGTTAGTTAGCCTTTTTCATCTTTGGGGCCAAAGACCTGAGAGAAGCAATTTACAAGGTGAAGGATTTGTTTGGAGTCATTTTCACAGGTTTCAGCGTCATGGCAAGGAGGGTGTGGCAGAATAGTGTAGTTCACATCCTGCCAGCCCACCAGTAAGAGCAGTGGAAGCAAACACCTTCTCTAACTGGCTTTCTCTTTTCCTCTCATTCCCCCAGGGCACCCTGAGGGATGGGATCATCCATATTCAGGTAGATAGATCTTCTCCCCCACATAAAGGTCTCCAAAGACACCACCAAGAAACAGGATTTCCTGGGCTCTTAGCCACATCTCTGCCATCAAGCTAGCAACTAAGATTAACCATCACGGGAAGGTATCTATTGTAATCAAAATCATAGGCCAGAAGCCTGACTCTGAAAGAACGCCCCTAAATTAGGTCAAGCCACTGTCTCCAGCAATCTAATGGAAAAGGGATGATGGGAAGGCGAGGAGTGATTTGAAGCAACATGGCTGTGTTCAAAAGATGGACATCAAGCATACCGGGCTACCTTCAGCATACTGAGACGGGTGTGGGTGAGTGGCCCACAGAACAAAACAGTGCTGGCCCAACTGTTGTCTGCTTTATAGTTATCTCAATCCTAGTGCTACAAGGTGATCCTTGAGGAATTCTGACCACATTGGGAATAAGTTGCTTCCCATGAAATGAACACTTGCACCAGGGTGGGGCAGCTTCATCGTGTTCCAGGGATAGCCATCTCCATTCGTGGAGTGAGCTCATCGTAGGATGACTCTCCACAAGCCTCCGCCGCCCCTGCCACCTAAAGTGACTGCAGGCTTAACACGAGGACTGGAAGCTTTCCGACACTCGTCTGGGGATATGGAACACAATGCTGCAGAAGCTGAGTTGATACCTTAGTAACGCCTTGTGCTGCCAGCCTAGAAGTGGGTTTGAGAGAAGTTTCACATCATTAGCTCCTAGGAGGATGTTCCTTGAATGATTAGCGTGCTATGTTCAGAGCTCAGCAGAAGCAAGCTAACTGAAAGCGGGATGAAACCCAGCATCTCTGCATTTGTATTATTTCTGTGTTCTTCCAACATGGTCCACTTCATTGTGAAGTCAATGCCGTTAGTCATTTATTGCATCCATGAGAGAATCCGCTGCTCGTTCTCATTCTTCGTATCCTGGCAGCGTGTGTTCTGGTCTTAACTCCAAGGAAAACTACGACTTTGATTTATTTGAGCTGAGCTGCTCCTGTCAATTGGGGGATCAAAAGGTGAGGTCAGTGGGAGTGTTCTTTAAAAATGCTGTTCAAAAGTCTTTCCCCCAAAACATTTACTCTTCAGTACTTACACAAATTGTCAGCAATGAAAGGATGAAAATCAAATTACCTGAGCATTTTTTGAGGGGGACGTCATGAAGAACTTGACACTCAGAAGACCTGCAAGTGATAATTAGGTAATGCAAAATTCAGAAGTTTCACCATGGTTCTTAGAATGAGGTAAGATATTATGACAGATCTGAGCATGTGCTGACTGCATTTTCTTTGGCTGAGATGCTTCTAATCGGCACCTTATTTGCTTTGATAGTGTATGACCAGCACTTCCAGCCACTGACATCCTCATCTTCCCATCCTCTTTTCATTTTCTATAGCCTTGTCTAGCTGTGATCCATACACCACCCAACCCTCACGCTGGCCATTTCTTCTCTATCTTTGTTCCTCTGTATCCTTCAGGTTAAACACATTCACAGCCATTCTGTTTATGGATTCTTTCTCAGGACAAATTCAACAAATGGTTGAATTCAATATTTTTTTTAAATGGATCCATTTTCAAATATGCCTTTGAAATGAATTGGTATGATTGTGGCTCCTGCTCCTTAGTTGCACTAACTTCCTTATGGTTTTGTTACTTCACTATCATCTGCTTGTCATGTTTAAACAAAGTACCGAGTGTCTGAACTATCTACACTCTGGTGTAAGGTCCATACGCCTCCCAGCTGTCATGCCCGTCTGTATTTCATAGCTACGGCTGTTTGTACCCTCAGTTTCCTTTTAGGTTTTCTCCTAAGTGGTACTTCCTTCCCAGCTCAACTTTTTTTTTTTTCTGGTTCCCCCCTTTCTCATGTGTAACAGGCAGGAACACAGACAGATGAGGAACATTTGTATTTCCTACATGCCTTCTTTGCAGATTGCAGGCATGATTTGTTTCACAAAAACATTTAAAGGCATGGGGAGGGGTTGTTAAATGTGTCTACCCAGAAAGGACCACATGCCTGCCGTAAGTCCAGAGGAAAGGGTGCTGACCCCTAACCCCTCCCCTGTCAGACTTTATATTAATCAAGAATGCCTTTTCCATTACCGTGCTCTAGCACAGAATTATTGTCCATGATTGCCTGAAGCATGTGCATGTTAGGTCACCCTATGAAGTGGTATTTACAGAAGGAAGCTCTTTCAAAAAGCTCAAAAAACATGTCCTTCACTGATGATTCTGTCAATCATTATACTGGCAACCCTTCTTCTGTTATGTAGGTCCTTTCCTATAATGCATTGATGAGACCGGAAATGAAAGGATTCGGTCGAGTTTGGTATTCACTGCAGCCATTACCAGTGGTTTGCCACCTGCCCACACCAGCATCTCCAGGGAGACAGTGGATTTCAGCTGCTGCATCACCAACCTGTTGCCAAGGAAACAAGAGAGGGCAAAAGAAAAAAAAAATCCTCAATGACATCCAATTTCCAGGCAGTCAAGACGCCCCTGACAGGAATTTCAGCAGTCTTCTGAAGGAACCTGAAATAGACTCCTAATTATAAATTCTAAGCTTTCTCCTATTACACCAGATAATTTGTCTTCATAGACTTCAGCCTTCAGTTTTCTGTTTACCAAGTGCATACATACGCCAGACATTAAAATGGCAATAGAGCTTTCTAGAAGGGAGAAGCAATCCAAGAAAACACAGGAAGAAGCTAAGAAAAAAAAAAGAAACAAAACTGGGTGTTGGTAAAGCAGTTAAAAGGTGTAACAAAGTCATAAACACCAACATAAATAGGCCTGGCATAAATATCAGTCTATGCATTTTAAAACTAAGCATATTTGTGAGGAAGTAGATCGAAAAGTCCAATACATATATGTGTATATTAGAGAGTATGGTACTTGTCCATGTGTGGTTTTTGTTTGTTTTTTGGAAGCAGGGTTTCTCTGTGTACCCCTGGCTGTTCAGGAATTCTCTCTGTAGACCAGGCTGGCCTCGAACTCAGAAATCCATTTGCCTCTGTCTCCCAAATGCTGGATTAAAGGCATGCGCCATCACTGTCTGGGAAGGATGTTGATTTTTTTTATTTTGTTTTTTTTATTTTAAGTCAAGGACAAAAGGACCTCTGAGGAACCCTTCTGCCTGAGCAAAGCCCCCTCCTCCCATACAGAAAGTAGTGAATGCAAGGCATTCAGCTCACCTGTATCTTTCAAATGATCCAAAGTTCTGCTGTGATGCCATGTGTAGAATCACACAAGCAACCATATAGAAGAGGATCCAGCTGTGTAGCCTGCATGTCAGGATGGTGATGAAGGTGGAAACCAAAGGTATTGACAGACTACTCACAATCGCCTACTGATGTATCCTTAGAGTGTTTAAGAAAACAATCTGGCAGTTGCTGTCACAAGACTTCTATGACCTCCAAAACAGTTCTGTAGGAGATACAGCTGGCGGTCCTTGACTTTAATTAAGGTGTGATACTGTCTACCTGGTGTTAAGAGGTCGGACCTCAATACTGTGCCCGTTTTAGAAAACAAGGTAAGTCTAGACTTTCAGGACTTCTGACCAACTAGCTTCGAAAGAATTTTCCAGGAACTCATACGTGTTCCCTTTTTCTCCTTATCTGCATCATTGTTTTCTGTATTATTCTGATCAGTGCCCATTCCCTTCAGAGGATTTTCTACTACTTTTTTTTCCATGTGTGTGTGTTGTGTGTATGTAATGTATGCTTGTGAGACGTATGTTTGTTTATTTATTTGTTTGTTTGTTTGGTTTTTGTTTTTTTGAGACAGGGTTCCTCAGTAGCTATGGAACCAGTCCTGGAACTCACTCTGTATAGAGATCCACCTGTCTCTTTCTCGCAAGTCCTGGAATTAAAGGAGTGCACCACCACTGCCCAACAAGATGTATGCTTCTATGCTTATGAGAGTGTCCATGTCCATGTGTGCGTCTCTGCCTTATTTCCTTGAGACAGGGGTCTCTTATTATACCTGGAGCTAGGTGAGAGGCCAGCAAGCCCCAACGATTCTTTTGTCTTCACCCCAGACAGCATTGGTGGTACAGGCATGCTTGTGACCATGGCTGGCTTTTGACATGTACTGGGAATGAAAACTCAAGGCTCTCATGAAAGTTGCATTGGTCATGGAAAAAAAAATGATGCTTACAATGGAATAAAGGTAAACATATCAGTGTGATATATCTTTTCTCCCTTTCCCACCCTTTATCCTCTATGCTCTCAAGTCTGATTATCTGGCTAGAGCCGCTCAGGAAACTTGGAGAAGCACTGTTCTTAGCATGTGTCAGTTTACTACAAAGGAATGTTTTTCTTTTGTCACACTGTAAATTGAATAAAAGGTATTTTTCTAGCTAACAACATGCAACCAAATGAAGAGAAAAACAGGACAGTGCCTGGAAGCTTTGTGAGCACAGGATTATCTGTCCCCAGAACAGACGTTTGAGTGTCACCCATCCAGGGTGTTGATGAATTCTCACTATCTTTGAGTTTCCAGGTGTTCTGCTATTCAGAAGTTCTACAAACCTTGTCCATCCCTCCCCTTGAACGTTAGAGACATACCACTGCATGGCCATGGCCAAAGGAGGTATGAGCCTATGCTACTAGACTTGGTGTAGATGCCAAGCAAGGCCTGTTTGAGCATTTTTCTTTGTTTCTGTGTAGTCCCCTTCTCTCTGGGAAGGACCCTTTTAGAATGAGGATTGTCTTGTGCCCTATCCTCTGGCAAGGTGGGTTCAGAAAGGTGGGTAGGGATTAGAATTCCTATAGTCTACTTTTTAGAAGAAAATTCTAGTTTCTGTGGACTGTTTTGGAGTGGAAATTACAGGCCAAAATAAACCACTGATAAAATGAAATGGCAGTCACGAAGCCTGCAAGGGTCTGTGCTAGGTCCTCTGCATGTATGTTGTGATTGTTTAGCTTGGGAATTTGTGGGACCCATGACAGTGGGAGTGAAGGTGTCTCTGGCTCCTTTGTCTGCTCTTGAGACCCTTTTCCTCCTACTGGGTTGCCTTACGCAGCCTTGACATGAGAGCTCATACCTAGTCTTATTGCATCTTGCTAACCCTGAGAGGCCTGCTCTTTTCTGCTGCGAAGTATGAGTACCAGTGGATCTGGGGAAGAGGGGAGGTGGGGATAACCGGAAGGAGTGAAAGTAGGGGAAACTGTGGTTGGGATATATTGTTAGAAAAAAGAATGAATAAGAAGGGGAAACCCTTATAAAAATGAAACAGAATTTCACATTGGTGACCTGCCCTGAACTTCTTTCTCCATGCCTGCCATCTTCCTGACTGCTGGCCCACTTCCTTGTGGAATTTAAGGGTTTTTTTTTTTTGTTTTTTTTTGTTTTGTTTTTTTTTTTTTTGTTTTTTTTTTTTTTTTTTTTTTTTTTCAGATCTCTGGGCCTGAAAATTGCTTTCTGAGGAGACTTCCTGGGAAATTCCCAGGATGAGTGCTTCTCAGTCTGTCCTGTACATTTGCATCATGCACATTCCAGGTCAGAAGGTCTGGGTCATTAGTAAGTTCCCAGGTATTACCAAGGTGGCTGGCCCAAGACGCCAGGCTATAACTTCCAGTGGTGGATTCTGATTGGCATCATACATAGTAGTTGTTATTATGCATGTAATTAATACATCTCACTTTACAATGTGCGTATATAAGTAAAAATATTTTCACTACTCTATATTTTTACAGTGACAGATTAAATTTGCCTTATGAATTAATAAATGAAGACAGTATTATCATTCAGTCATTCACATAACATTTATAGAGGGCCTGCTATAAATATCATTTCACGTCCCTGCCCCATAAAAAAGAATTCTAGCGAAAGAAAGAAGATCTAATTATGTTTAGACCTTAATCCTTTCTTCAAGGCACAGGTGACAATGAATAGGCAGAGGCGGAAATAGATGTTATATAGACAGCATTCCCTTCATCCTATTGCACACAGTATCTTCCTTTGAAACGTAGGATTTTTAAAATTTATTTATTTATTTATTTATTTTTATTTTAGGTGCATTGGTGTTTTCTCTGAATGTCTGTCTGTGTGAGGATACCAGATCCCCCGGAACTGGAGTTACAGACAGATGTGAGCTGCAATGTGGGTGTTGGGAACTGAACTCAGGACCTCTGAAAGAGCAGCCAGCACTCTTAACTGCTGAGCCATCTCTCCAGCCCCACTAAATATTATTTTTATGCCATACCATTTTTCATGAGATATTCATACGGTATAAAGTCAGAGTGGAAGGAACGATGCTGAAAGTGAGCAGAAGAGTCTGTGCAGGACAATGGGCACAACAAAATAAACCATTACAATTAGACAGGGAGGCTAACAGAAGAAACATCAGTAAATATACATATGAAGCATACATGATTGATTTCATATAGGTCCATCTTAGTTCGAGTTACTATTTCTTTGATAAAACACCATGACCAAAAGCAACTTGGGATAGAAAAGGATTTTTTTGGCTTACATATCACAGTCCACTGAGTGAACTCATGACAGAAACTCAAACAAGGCAAGAAACTGGAGGCTGGAACTGATACAGAGGCCATGAGGAGTGTTGTTTACTGACTTGCCCCCTATAGCTTGCTCAGTCTGCTTTCTTATAGCATCCAGGACCATCAAGGCAAGGGGTGGCACTAGGCACAGTAGGCTGGGCCTTCCCACATCATAATTAAGAAAATACCCTTATAGGCTTACCAACTGCCCAGTCTTACTGAGGCAATTTCTCAGATGAGGTTGCTACCCCACTTATGACTACAATTTGTGTCAAGTTGACGTAAAACTTCCCTGCAGAGGCATGTAATCTACCTTTTATGTAGTTCCTACTGCTATCCATGATCTTTCTACAAAGCAAGCTCTAGCTTCATTTTCAGACCAGGACATTATGTCTCAGAGAAGAAAGGTAAATCACACAATGACTTGAATTCACATCTAAATTATTCCAACTTCAATTTCTCCTCAGCTCATTCCAAAAATATAAAAACTGTGCTTAGGGAGAGTATGTAACAAAATATTTGAAGGTGATTATCTTGGAAAAATCAGGAGTTGTGGTCATTGTAGGCATACTGTAGGACTTTTCAGGCAACCATAATCATTGCTTACTTTCTTCTCTGCAGGACAAGCAGTTACTCTGGATATGTGCAATTGGGGGAATTAATGGAGGAGTAAGGAACACTGATGGTGTGAGACCTACACATGCTTTCCAAAACAAAATTAGATGCAATAATTTGTGACTTAGATGCAATAATTTGTCTCCTTACCAGGGAAGAAAGAAGGCTATAGTGACATGTAGTAGAAAGTACTGGGAATGAATCCCCAAGTACTCTGGTCTATATGCTTCTGTGTTCCCAGACCTGGAGATGTGGGCCAGACCTTCTCATGACCTGTGTGAGGAAGTGGGCTGTGGTTCTGTTTTACTCTTCTGTCCTCTAAATGTTTTTCTATTCCCTTGGGTTGCTCTTGAAATGATAATCGGGTAGAGATACCCCCATAGATTTTCTCACGGATGTGACTTTTTTCCTTGTTAAAAACAAACAAAAAACCCACAATGCCTCCTAAGCAATCTCATCTCCCCACATTCTTTCAAACTTTTCTAAACAATCCATTTGAAATTGCTTCCTTCCTAAAGTCCACCTGAATATCCCAATTTTTCAATAAGTATCACAGTTTTTATCCTGAAGGGTAGCTCAGTGGGTCTTTTAGGGAGTGGGCTTTCCCTTTTCTAATTACAATGCTATACATAATTTATATCATAATATTATATTTCTATTCCTTCCAAATTGTTCTGCGAATGTAAATCATGTTGACTTAGCTGATCATGTTGACATTAACCAAATTGTAAGGGATGGAAATCAGTCTCACCATTATACATAAACTGTCTGAATATACTCTATGCACATCTGTAAACCTCTCATAGCTCTTATGGCACTAGCATATAAATATCAGATAAAATAAATTTCACATCTTTTGAAACCCTGTATTGACTGACTGATTCAGTGCTGGGCCATAGACAAGTATTTGTGCAGCTGTAATCTTCAATGTGCAGAGTCACAATCATTTCTTGCTGTGTCCCTAATTCCTAGGACAGAAAGCATGGATAGAGAGTACTCATAAATACATTTGAATAAACCAACGGATGCTGTGTTTATTACATTGTTTCTACGTGTCCTTTCCTATTTCTCCCCATCTATAAAGACACCACATAGATCAAGGTTTCTCAAGTTCTGATGCGTGTACAAACCACCTGGGATCCTATTAACATACAGCTTCTGTTTTAGTAAATCTGAGCTGGGGCCAGATTCTGTATGAGAGGCTGGGCATTTTCAAGCGGATCCTGGGTGATACATATGTAGTCTAAAGTTCATGTTCTCAGTAGCAAGACAATAGATGGTGCAAGGTTTCTATGTTCCTGGATCCCATCACTGCATATTATCACATGACTTACACAAAATTCTCTTATTGTTTTTATTCTCCTACCTTTGGGGAAAGGAGTCCTTGGTACAGATATGTATGCACTATAATGGGAATTAAATACAATTGAAATAAGGCAACTGATATCCAGTCATCCAGATCTGACAAGTAAGTATTGGTAAAACTTAATTCTGTGTAGTATAGGCTCTGTGGAGAATATAGCTAGAAATATAAGAATGAAGCCCAGAAAGGCTGACATTTACAGTCCAACTAATGATGTTACCGTAATGATGTTGTGTGTAACGAACAGGAAATGATGCCAAAGAAATGATACATCAAAATTATCAGTGAGAACGAAGGTGTTTGCTTGTTGGCTTGTTTTTGTTTTGCTTTGTTTTTTACTACTAGAAAATGACAGGAAATCCTCGAGTGTCACTTGAGAGATCCACTCTTTATTTGTTCTTGAATTTCCCTTAATATCGCTACTAAAGAACGGCAGGTTAACTGAGTTAAAGTCTAAGGACCTAGAAAAAGTTTAATTTAAGTGCTTAGTAAAAGTCACTCTATAAAGCAGAATACAACTTAAAAATACATCCTTTCTTTACATTTCCTTGATTAACATTATCAAGATCCATTCCTCACCAGACGCCGCATTTAGAGATGCATATTTATTGGCTGTTCCTTGATCATGTTCTCTCTCTTCCCATAAAATGTTTTGCAATTAAGGTCACTGTCTATACTCTAAATATTTTTCAGTGCTAATTGGCAAGCTCTCTGCTCTGCACGGCATGGGTAAGGTAGATAATAATAGGTTTTGCTGATTATTAAGCAGGGCTATGTCATAGCCAAAGCTAAGGGCTCGAGTCAGTCATGAAAGGAACTGATTTTTCATTTGTTGTTACTGCAGTCGATGCCACAGTAATCATGATTATTGCTGCTATTCTGAGGAAAGGCGTCCATTTTAGAAGCTCTGAGTACATTTTCAGAATGTGTAATCAAATTTTCTCTACCCATTTGCACACATCACCGAGCATTTTGTATCTATTCAGGTAATGCTTGGCTATTGAGACTTATGCACGCAACTTTACGCCCGTGCCCAAAATGCAAATATACCGAGCCTCTATCAAAAGTATGCTTAGTGAATAGCTGAGGAGAACTGATTTCAGGAAATGATACAGATTAGATATGCCAGCCTGTGTTCCCCTCTTTCTTCCTTTTTCGAAACCCCCATCCGACTTTCTACTTGTGGCCATCACGAGATCTTCAGTCTCTCATTTCAGATGCTTGACAGAGGAATTATGGAGTGGGGGTGCAAAGGGAGCATGGAGCATTGAGAAAGACATTTAAAAAGCGGAAGAAAAAAATAAATTAACAGCAAGAGGTGGAGGAAAGAGAATTTGGGAGAGGCATGTAAACAGGATACAGGAACCCAAAAAAGAAGTAAAATCCTAATGTGCCTCTTAAATTTCAAAAGAGTTTGAGACTTACAAGTTAAATAAAGCCTCAAATGGATCATAGCACTCATTCTCCCATCCAAGTTAACTTTGAAAGCATGTTTCTTAGAGATACTGGTTCTTAGAGCACCCCAGGATCTTTGACATCACTCCAAGAGCAATGCTTTCTTATTTAAATATCCACACAGACAATCCTAAGTCATTTATCTTGACCCTTTTGCATTACAGGTGGTGCTTGCTCAGATTGCTGCTGCCATCACCTCCATCTTGGCAGAGTTCTGCCTCCAGAACAATGTTTATAGCATTCTCTGAATATTGTCAGATCAAGCCATGTTTTCCGAGCCTCTCTCTAGTCTCTCTGTTTAGAATGACTTCAATTGCATTGTATATTGCCAGAATGCAATGCACATGCTTGAATGCTCGAATGCTTTCCTGCTTCCTTTTCCTGTCTCTTTGTCTTGATAGTGATTTAAGCAGCTTTTATTTTTGGTTGACTTTCACTCCCCTCTGCTTCTCATCTGCTTCATGCCGTTGACTATGACTGGAGAAAAACACAGAAAATACTTCCTTATCATTCTTTGAAACCTCTGCTTCTCAGTCTTATCCATTCTCTCACTTTTGTTGTTTTGTTTGAGAAAGGGCTTGTTTGTATAGCCCCAGATGTTCTGGAACTCCCTCTGTAGACCAGGCTGGCCTACACTCACAGAGATCTCCCTGCCTCTGCCTCCTAAGTGCTGGGATTAAAGGTGTGTTCTACCACTGTCCAACTTATTCTCTTGTTTCCAATGGTGATTACAGATGCTCCTTGGCTTATAAACAAGTAAATATTGTAATATAAACTGAAAATATTGTAACTTATAAAGGTGGTTTACCTTAAGTGTCTTTCAGTCATTTGATATTCCTCTATTGAGAGTTCACTGTTTAGATCTCTACCCCATTTTTTTAAATTGGATTATTTTGTCTTTTGATATCAAGTTTTTTGAGTTCTTTGTATAATTTGGAGATCAGTACTCTGTCCAATGTGGAATTGATGAAGATCTTTTTCCATTCTTTAGGCTGTCGTTTTGTCTTGTTGACCATGTTCTTTGCTTAACAGAAGGTTCCCAGTTTCAGGAGTTCCCATTTATTAATTATTGTTCTCAGTGTCTGTGCTATGGGTGTTATATTTAGGAAGTGGTCTCCTGTGTCAATGAGTTCAAGCATACTTTCCTCTTCCTCCCCTATGAGGTTCAGTGTGGTTGGCTTTATTTTGAGGTCTTTGATTTATTTGAACTTGAGTTTTGTGCATGGCAATAGGTATGGATCTATTTGAATTTTTCTA
This sequence comes from Alexandromys fortis, assembly GCF_014885135.2. Lineage (NCBI taxonomy): Eukaryota > Metazoa > Chordata > Mammalia > Rodentia > Cricetidae > Alexandromys > Alexandromys fortis. The sequence goes on from NW_026067944.1 coordinate 28,308,792, forward strand.
TATGTTGACATCCAGTTATACCAGCACCATTTCTTAAAGATGCTTTCTTTTTTCCACTTTATAGTTTAGAGAGGATCAAAGAGGAGTGGGGAAAATATATAGCACATTCCAATCCAAACAATAAAATGAGAAGGATTTAACTTTTTTCAAAAAGGTGCTTTTAATTCTCCTAATTGACAGAAATGATAGTCTGGCAACACAGACCTCTGTACAGACAGCAGGTTATTTTTCTCTGGAATCTCAATAGTACCATGCTGTACGTAACCAAGAGAAGATACATATCCAAAATTCAACGTGACATTTCTACTGAATATGTATTACTTTCACTCCTTGTAGGGTTGAAAACTCATAAATCAAACAATTGCAAGCCAAGCATCATCTACATAGCATATGTCCTCTTCCCTCTATTCCTAAGCCCCTACCACTTTCTCCTCTGTCGTCGGGCTCATCTTGTGACCTTGTTTCTAGTTTACTGTCAGAACCCAGAAATAATGAGGATGGAATTTCCTCAAACTTTCATCAAGGTATTACCGTATCCCATTCTTTTCACCAGTTGGGGAAAAGCCCATGCCAATCAACTCTGCCTTTCTCTTTGTTTCTGTGGTCTGTGGTCTATAAATCAACCTTCCGTTTTTATGTTACCCAAACAGTTTTCCCCTGTACCAGAGGATCAACTGTCATTCATTCCAACTAGCTTGCAAAAATATTATTCCTCACATCTTAAAGCAAAAACCAAAGTACAATATCAGTGCTAAGATGAATTCAAGAAAGAGTAGTGGGTGTCTTTCAGACAGCACAGACACTTTTCTTGGTCCTGCTTTCCTTGGGCACTTATCTTCATCTCTTAAACTCAGTCCACATGGAATTAGCTCTCTGGAGCCCCAGAGAGGGCTCTGTGTCTCCCACCATGTAAGAGGGAAGATGGCTGACTTAGCGCCTGGAAGTGGGTTCTCACCAGACACCAATATACTTGTGCCTTTTTTCTCAGTTTTTCCTGTCCCAAGAACTTGGAGAAACGCATTTCTGCTTTTTGTAAGCCATTCCATTATTGGTTTTTGTTGTGGCAGCCTGAGCAGATTACTCTGACCTCCCTGCCTCAGCAATTTTCCCACCATGTTTCTTTCACAGCACCTAAGTAGTCATTTAAAAATAGAAGTTCAGTCCTATCACCTTGCTTAAAATCCCTAAATTGCTTCTCCTCTCATTCCAAATAATAGAAGAGGGCTTACGGCGGCTACAAGACTCCTGGGTTCCTCTGACTTTTTATTTTCCACATCACTCCACTCAGCTGTTCCTCAAACTTTGTAGTGCAGCTCACCTGAGAGCCTTTGTGCTATTTGTTTCTCTGCATAGACAGGATTCCTGCTAGCTAACAAAAGTATTTTCTCTTCCTTAGCTTTAGTTTCCCATCTCCACCTGTCCCCCTCCATTTTTATTTTTAATGATTTTATTGGTATATATTGAGCATACATGTATGTTTCATTCTGACATTTTCACACATGTATATATGTATGCATATTTAGACACACATATAATGCATTTTGATGCTATTCAACCCTCCTTACCTCTCTTACACACTTCCCCTCTGTCTTAGTTAGGGTTTTCATTGCTGTGAAAAAAAACACCATAACCATGGCAACTCTTGTAAAGAAAATATGTAACTGAGGTGGTGGCTTATAGTTTAAGAGGTTGGCAGGGAGCATGGTGGCATGCAGGCAGACACGGTGCAAGAGCTGGGTGCTTCACCTTGCAGGCAACAGGCAGTCAACTGACTGTCACACGGAGTGAAGCTTGAGAAAAAGACCTCATAGCCCACCCTCCCCCCAGTGACACACTTCCTCCAGCAAGACCACACCTACTCCAAAAAGCCCATACATCCTAATAGTGCCACTTCCTTTGGGGCCATTTTCTTTCAAACCACCACACCTCCTATCCTGACAGATCCTCTTCTACACATCTAGTTCCTTTTCACTTTTTTTTAACAACTCAAAAAGTTCTGCTAGGGATTGCCTGTGGTAGCATGCATGCCTTGCCAGGAGCTACATCACTGATGGTGATGCGCCCCCTGCCTATCAACCACTGATTGTCTATAAGTCCTCAGGGAGGGATGGACCCTTGTGAGTCTCCCCTAATTCCTTTGAGATGTTCCCTAAGCCTTGTACAAGCTGTCTCATATAGATGTCTCATTTGTGGCTGAATAGTCATTTGTCTCAGCACTGTGACCTGTTGCAAATTTCTATAGTTATTACTAATAACTGCTAAAAGAGGCTTTTCTGAGCAAAGCAACTGAATCCATAGATATCAACATAATTATTCAGAAGCTATACCATGTCCTTTAAAAAAAAAAAAAAAAACAACACTAGGACCTTCCCCCCTAGGACCAATGACCTCCCCAGCCGTGGAATTTTGATTGGGCTGACAGTACTAGATATGAATTCCTTCCTGTGGAATGGGTCTCAAATCCAAATAGGAAAGTACTTGGTTACTTCTGAAAGTATCACGTTACTACTGTACCAGTGGGGTTATCTTGCCTGGGTTATCAGTAGTGTTGCATGCAGGATCCACATCTGAGCAAAACTGTTGATAACAAGTCTTCCCCAGCAGCAGGCACAGCACCTTGGCTAACTAGTAGGCAAGAAGCTTCCAGACTGATTCACCTGGATTTACTCATGCCTTAAGAAAACAGCATATGTTTTCTTCAACAATAGTGTCTCACCATCTAGTTCTGGTGGGAAACCTACAGCAGTCACAATTGTTTGGCTTGGCTTGGAGCCTTAAGGGGGACTTCCTGAATAATAAATCAGAGGAGGTAGCCAACTCCTGATGTTAGGATCCTCATCCAACAACCTGAAGCTTCCAGGGAAGCTTTCTATTCCCATGCAGAGGATCATCAGTCTAGGCCTTCTCTCACCCTTCCTTCTCCGGTCATCCTATTGTTAGTTTCCCTCTCATGGTGTTTCTACTTATATAAAATATTGCTCCTCATTATTTCTTTATTTTTCCATTTGCTTCATGTGTATGTGCTGTGTGTATGTGCATGTGGTATGTGTGTGTGGTGTAACATGTGGTTTGTTCATGTGTGTGTGGTGTGGTGTGTGTGTGTGTGGTGTATGTGGTGTGTGTATATGCATGTAGTATTTGTGTGTATGTGTGTGTGGTGAATGTGCTTTGTTCATGTGTGTGTGGTGTGGTGTGTGTGTGTGTGTGTGAGGTGTATGTAGTGTGTATATGTGCATGTGGTATGTGTGTGTGTGTGGTGTGTGCTGTATGTGGTTTGTGCATTTGTGCGTGGTGTGTATGTGTTTGTGTAGGCCTGAGAGTGATGTTTAGAATCATCGTCTATTCTCTCCCCACTTATTCATACAGAGTCTCATGAACCCAGAGCTCTACATTATGACTAGTGCCTCTTCTTAGGTGCTTTAATCACAGAACCTTCTTCCATGTCTATATAATCATTTTGAGTATCATTTCCTCACTGAATGCAAATTCTATGAGATCTGGGGTTTCTTACTTTTTTGTTCACTTTTGTATATCCATTGCTAAGGTTAGAGACACCTGGGAGGTATTTGTCAAATGAATAAATGAACTACACAATTCATGTTTATATTTGTGAATAACATCGTGATGGTTAATTTTGATGATCAGTTTGACAGTATTTGAGATCACCAAGGAGACACATCTCTGGGTGTGTCTGCGAGAAGTTTTCAGAGGGTATTAACTGAAAATGGATAATGCACCTTCAGAGTAGACAGTACCTTCCAAAGGATGTCCCAGCTAGAAAAATATCTGAGAAAAAAAGATAGCTTTTGCTCCTTTTAGTGAGTGCATTTATCGTCGCTGTTGCTGCCACTCCCTGTAAGCATTTGACTCCCAACTCCTGTAGGCTGAATACTGGAGCTGCTTGAGGGAGCTCCCAAGCTTCTGAGGCCAGATGAATGGCTTCTGCAACATGATTTGTCGACTGAGCAGCCACTGGGCTCTCTGCCTCTCCAACATGCATACAGTCATTGTTGAACTAACCAGCCCTAGCACGTAAGCCAACCCAGTAAATCTCCTTTTCTAACACATACACAGTCTATTGGCTCTATTCATCTACAGCATCCTGCCTACTACTACAGACATACAGTTAAAAAAAAAAAAATCTCAACTCTAGTTGTGTTTGCAAGAAGATTCTCGGGTCATTGATCTAATGAAATTGATTGTAATTAAAGGAGAACTGGCCATCTGGTAGTCAAGATGTTTTTAATTGTTTGCAATAATCCACCCAAGTGTCCATCCCTCTAAAAAAAAAAATCTTTCTCCAGAATAACTTTAGAATAGAATCAGGTGAAGAGCAGTCTTCATTCTCGAGAGGGAGGGGGAATGGAGTGGGAGGAGGGAGAGAGGGGGAGAGGGGGAGGGAAGTGGGGGTAGGGTGCAATGTGTGGGAGGAGGGGGAGGGAAATGGGAAACAAGAGGAGGTGGAAATTTTTATTCAACAACTAAAAAAAAAATAAACAAACAAAAAGAATAGAATCAGGTGACCAAGCTTCGGCTGAGAAACCATTAGAACAAACCTTTCATTTAAAACTAGGAGCCAGAACTAGTGAAAAATGAGATCAATGCAAGAATTTAGTTTAAGGAAATGCAGTCAATCATAATCAATCATTTCTCTATCAGGCAATTGTGTCTACCTACATCAGACTTTAACCATAATCACTAATAACAATGTTTTGTCCTTCCAGCCAAGAAATACCCGTGTACCCAACATAGATTTCGTCTCACTTTATTCTGTATAAATTGGAGAATAATATATATTATCTACATCATGGTTTTGTGAAATTAACATGTCAGTAACACATAAAATGAGGATTTAACACACGAGAATCTAGTAGATCCTTTTCCATCCTTCCTTGATGATTTCCATGTTTGGAAATGATTTTAACGCTATCGGTGAAGAAAGGTTGCATTGCTAAAAAAGAAAAAGCTCTGAACAGATGGTGTTCTCAGTAAAAGCCTGTATACAGATTCTTGATTGGCCTTGACGTTTGATTACTTGGACTGTTCAAGGACAAGAATACTTTGTCTTCCTCTCTTTAACGTTTGTAGACTGGAGGAGAGCAGGAAGAACTTGCCTCATAAAGATGCCATATACTGTGGCAGGGGAGGGAAGGGACCATTTCCCTGAGGATTTGGGGTAGATTTTTATCCTATTTTCTTATACAAGTAGTATATGAGCCCCTGGGTTATTTTAGTCCTGAAAGACTAAACCTATTTGTACTTTCAGTGACTGACATGTAGTTGATGTTTTGTAGATATTTGATTGATTTTAATGCAATGGCCTGAACAGTGAATTTTCAAGTTGGTGAGGTCTTTCTTTTCGTGTTCGCTCTCTCTTCTTTACCGTAGCTTAAGGTTTTCTTAACCACTGGACCCAAATGACCTAAAGCATCATGATCTAACTTCCCTAGGCCATCTGAGTAACTCAGGAATTCAGCTAACTAGTCATGGCAGACAGGGATGACAGGGGCCTTAAGCTGAAAGTGGGGGGTAGCAGGGGCTTGGAACTGGATTGGACATAAAGATAGAAGCAAGAATCTGGTTACAGAATTAAACCAAGCCAAGCCAAGTCCAGAGAAAGGGAGTACTTTTGTTTTTAAAATATCAAGATAGTCACTTTTAGTAGGAAGTGATGAATAAAGGAAAAGTAGCCTTAGAGTAAAGAGACACAGAACAGGTACATGTGAGCGCTCATTGAGTGAGATAAAACAAGATAGACACCATGTGAATGTAACAGCAATCCTGACGACATTCGATGCTCTTTCTAGAAAAGGTTCGACCTCCATAGAATTTTCTGGGATTGTGTTTTAAAGCATTTCTCGTATCTAAAGTATTTATTTATTGCTCATACATATCTTAGCGAATGTAGAAACTGCCTTTCTTTTGCTTTTACGTTTTCTCTTTTTAAAAGAAGGTGTGGAGAAATGAAAACCTAATTTTCCCTTTGAAATGCAATATCATATTCTTAAACCCTCCACACAGCATGTGTGAAGTATCAAACTGTTAGAAACTTGCTAATAACATAGCACTAATCAAAGTTAATTATGTGTTGGATGAATAATGGTATGTTAGATAAATAATATATGTTAGTTTGAAATTACTATCTATTAAAGAAGTATGCTGAGCATGGCCTGTGTATTAATTGGTGGAGATAACAGAAAAGTATAACATTATCTTGCCTCAAGGGGCTGATACCTCACTCCAATGATTCTTGAAGTTTAATATTTATAAAAATTACTGAGGTGAGCTAAAATCAGGAGTCTTGGGATTCACTGAAAGACAATCTAATTCTGACATTACAGGAGTAAGCCAGGAATCCACATTTTAAATAAAATATTAGAAGAATCTAATGTTTCTATTCCCATGGTCACACTGTCAGATGAAGGCCTAATTAAATAAACAGTATATGGAAACAAGATTGTAAAACATAGTTGATATTGCAGCACAGAGACAGTAACATTAAGTCCCAGTGTGTGAAGAAGTGAGGAATGATATTTGAAGGAGAAACTCTGAAATGAGGCCCTGAAATTAGGTAAGAAAGAATTAGGCAAGTGAGGAAGAAGATTCTAGACATTGTACAAAGAAAACGCAGAAAAAAAAATGAGGAGATAGCGTTTTGAAAATGACAGATTCAACCTACTGTATAGAGGATGATGAAAGAATAAGACCATAGATCAGGTTGGATGCCAATGAAAAGCGTTTGTATACTTGAATTGCAGGCACTGAGGAAGAACATTTATAATCAGAAGCCAGAGATGATCAAATTTAGGGTTTGAGTCAAAGTTTACTATCTGCATGACAAAAGATGAAAATAGAGACTGGCAGCTAGAAGAGAGATCCAGAATGTCAACATAACATACAAATTGGATTGAATTTGGGTAAAGCAGATAAATGAAATCCAATTGTTACAGACAGGGTGAACACTGCTTCTCTAGGTAGACAAGTGTCAACATTAACTCAACCTAGAATAGTAGCATCGTAAGTGAAGTAAACTGAGATGAATGATCAATTCTACTTGTATGCGCTATGATTCAGATATTGGAGGGAATATTCATATGCAGTGCTTAGCTTGCTTTCTGTTGTAACAACCATCATGACCAAAACCATTTTTTT
>NW_026067944.1:28316457-28328617 GCF_014885135.2 Alexandromys fortis
TTCTAATTCTTCGCGACTAACAGGTCCATTTAGATTGTCCACCTGGTCCTGGTTTAACTGTGGTATATGGTATTTATCTAAAAAAGTGTCCATTTCTTTTAGATTTTCCAGTCCAAAACCAATTTTTAAGTATCTATTTGGCTTATGGGTTACAGACCAATGTAAGGGAAGACGGGGGAGAAGGCGGAAACTGAAGTGGAGGCCATGTGGGGACCATGTAGGAATGTTCCTTACTAGCACACTACTTCAGTCAGTTTTCTTATGCTACCCAGGACCACCTCCCCACGGGTGGCACTGCCCACAGCAGACTGAGCTGTCCAACCAATCATCAATCAGGAAAATGCCTGACAGACATGACCTGATATCAGGTCAATCTAATGTAGGTCATTTCTCAATCAAGGTTCCCTTTTCCCAGGATACAATTATTTCCATACTATTTATTTTGCATCAAGTATCATAACCAATATAAAAATTATTTAAAGGCTATGGAGTGTGTGAAAAGTTCGTAATTTTTGTGTGTGTTTAAATTTATTTATTTATTAAAAATTTCCACATCCTCCCATCCTCCTATTTCCCTCCCACTCCCCCTTCCTCTCCAGTCCTAAGAGAAGTCAGGTGCCCTGCTCTGTGGGAAGTCCAAGGTCCTTCCCCCTCCATCCAGGTCTAAGAAGGTGAGCATCCAAACAGACTAGGCTCCCAAAAAGCCAGTACATGCAGTAGAATCAAAACCGAGTGCCATTATCATTGGCTTCTCAGTCCGCCCTCACTGTCAGCCACATTCAGAGAGTCCGGTTTGATCACTTGCTCGTTCAGTCCTAGTCCAGCTGGCCTTGGTGAGCTCCCATTAGATCAGTCCCACTGTCTCCGTGGGTGGACACACCCCTCGTGGACCTGACTTTCTTGCTCATGTTCTCCCTCCTTTTGCTCTTCATCTGGGCCTTGGGAGCTCAGTCCAGTGCTCCAATGTGGGTCTCTGTCTCTATCTCCATCCATCGCCAGATGAAGGTCGTAATTTTTTTGACAGACTTGAGCATCCACAGATTTGACTATTTGCTGGGACTCCTTGAGTCCATTTCCTGTGGATACTGAAGGATAACTACCCAGCACATCAACCCACTCCCATCACCCTCCACTTCCATTAGCTGCCTGAGCTTCTAGGATCCACTGTACTCCAACAGACTCTTAGTTAATTTTACGTTCTTGTTAATCGGAAGAGTAATAGCAAAACATAAATCAGGTTGCTTCAATCTTTTGCTTTAAATAATTCAATGCTTTCTAAGTAGGCCTAGAATTAATTATAAGATCCAACCCTCCCCCTACTCTGTTACTACTATGCTTCTCTTTGGACTTGTTTCACAGCGCTCTGAACTATTCTCCCCTTCATTCAGTTAAAAATGTCAGCAGTATTTTCCCATCTTAGCTCGAGGTGTCCTTTTCACTTGGAATATCTTCCCTCTGAAAACTCACAAGACTGTTTTATGTTCCACCTTTCAATTTCTGCCCCAGTGTTTTTCCTGAGAGTTTACCCAACCACCACATTCAATAGTAGGTCTCCTATGTTTTTAGCTTCATTTTCTTGCTTGCTTCATGCATGGAAATCATTACAACGTATTCACCTTTGTCCATTTCTCATTTTGCTATATCACTCCTGTTTTCTCCTGTCTGTTAAGATCAGCATGCATTCCTATGTAGTTTTGAGTTCCCAGCCCACCATGGCATGCTTAGAATAGGGCAAATACTTGCTAGGTATTTTTTAAGCAGTGAATTATTGTGATAAGATGCAGAGATAGCCATCTGTGAATGAAATTGTAGAAGCTGAACCCAGTTGTTTATGGAACAGATAAAAGAGAAGGACTGGCTTAATGGGGAAAGAAGTCAGAGTAGCTAAGCCACTTGCTTTGCTGGAACCAGCACAAGGTCAATCTTGAAAGACCTGTCAAATGCAGGCCTTTATCTGTGGACTTCAAGATAAGAGAATAAAGGGACTAGGTTCAACTTAACCAACTAGTCTGACAAACCTGAGAAGGGCAAGTGTTTTATAATTAGAAGCCACTGACCATCTCAACAGGAACAATTGCTTTCTAATACAGTTTGCCTAATGTACTGATTCCTAGTGTTACTTCCCTGCAAAAATATATAGAAAATGAACCCAGAAAGTCTTTCTTGTGTTTGGCAAAGCCCAAGCTCCCAGAAACATTCCCTAAAATTCTTGGAGATAAGTATCAGGGTTTTCAAAACCCTTAGTTTGAGGCTGAAGAAGTAAATAAATTATTAGAGCATCTCCTAGATATACTAAACCCTAAGTTCACCCCCAACACCCATGTTAAGCAAGACATGGTCATTAGGCTCTGGTCCAGCCTTCTGGAGGTAGAGACAGGAGAATCAGAAATTGAAAATCATACTCTTGCCTACAAAGCAAATACAAGGTCAGTCTGCATATACAAGACTCTGCCTCAAAGGGGGGGGGGCATCAGATTGTAGTTTGCATTTAAAAAATTGCTTTTTAAAATGCTTAATTCTTGAGTGAGACCAGACAGTAAGAGCTTCAATGTATTATCAAATCAGCATGTTAGTCGCCCAGTGAATCAGTTGTTTATTATGGGTTCTAAGGCTGCTGTTCAATCATCCTCCTAAATTTACCATGTGATCTAGAGATAGGTTTAAATGTTAGCTGGCATTATTTACTGTTTAATCTGCTCAATGGAAGCCAGTCCTTACAATCTTTTCATGCAACATTCTAGCAAGGACTAAAAGGCCTGCGTTTGTCTTTATCATCAGAGCCCATATCCCTTTCTGCTCGCTGAAGCTCTCAGAGAGAAAATTTTCTCCAAAAGGAATTCATTTAAGGTCAAAGGAGCCTGACATTTTCTGCAGATCCAAGGTTCACACCTTGAAAGAAACTCAAACATTTCCCAAACGAACAGGATTGATCTCACAGCTCGCAGAGTTCTGTGAAGTGGAATGTATTACCATTTATAACCTAGACTCTGCCTTCAAAGCTTCTCTAACTTTCTTCATTTTTCCCCCAAGCAGGTGTTTTTATTACCTAAATTCACTAGAGAAATATGAAGATGACTTTCTGATGGCTGGGCTTTTTTGTTCTAAGTCCAGTATATTTTTTTTTAACTGTTTTGTTTTAATTAGCTCTAAAACAAGACAGAGGTTTGAGTTAACTCTTATATGTATATTTCTTGAAATTCTAGAAATTGCTTCCCTATAACTGGACCGAGGTGGATTGGGATAGTGAGACAGAGGGAGAGAATATGAGCTGGGTTGCACGAGGATTGGAGAGTCAGAGAACTGGGCCTCTTTAGAGGGTGTGTGAGAAAGACAGAGACTACTTTAGAGGGAGGAAGACCAGTCTGGGGCTGCACACAAAGGCTGGGAATTTCAAGAGTAAGAACTCACACGTCTGATTTTTTTTTTTAAACACAGCAGACATTTGTCTTCTAATGGACACTGAGAAACTATCACTACAAATGGCATCAGAGCCAAAAGGATTGTTATATCCGGACATCAATTCATCATGTCTGTGGAGGAGAGGAGGCATATGTTCTAACTGCTTTCAATTGATTGGTCAGCTCCTGTTTCCATAGCAATCCATGTACAACTCTGACTGTTTTCTTCTCTCTCCCCTCCTGTGTTACCTCTACTTTATAAACAGACATATCAGGTAAATGTAACATGCTACTGCGGCCATCATTGCTGTAACTGATGATTTCAACTGTATCACAGTCCCTGTCCATGTAACATTGGCAAGACGGCAAAGGGGCCTTGTATTTTGTCTTATCACTGGGGAAAATGGCATTTATCTAAATAGATAGTTTTTTTTTTTTAACATGCCACATATGTTTTGAGAAATAATGTTTGCCTTAAACTGGAAAGAGTAAATCTACTGGGATTTCTTCAAATTTCTGTTTTTGTACATTTACTTGGACTTTTCTTGTAGAATGAGCACATTTATGTAAGGTGTGGCTCACATCTGGACAGTTCTTTCATTTAATTCTGGGCACTGCGAATGTAGGAACAGTAGCCACTATTTATCAATAACTTGAAAGAGGAAGTTTGTTTATTGCAACCTTGTTCATTTATTATAGTTTGCTTTCACCGAACATAACCATCCCTGCCCTGTTCTTTATCATGGCAAAGTGCGATGCTGAGATGCGGTTGGCTATCGTCTTTAGATTCCACTCTGCGATTTAAAAAAGTCCTCGGCTTATCTTTGGGGTACTTATTCCTTCCCTCTTTGGGACTATGAACTCCACTCCCACCTCATTGCCTTACATCCCTCTGATGACCCGGTCAATAGTTAGAGGCTATGACCAGCCTAGAACCCAGGGCAAAAAAGCATGATTCTGAGCCTTTGGGCTGAGTAAATTTACTTTTTGTGTTTTATAAATTGAATATAATAAGCACTTGTTAAATTATTTGCATTATCCATACATTTGCGGAACTCTGCATGCTTCAAGGATAGATTGTCTTGGGCGTGTCCAGACAAAGGGAAATTTAGGAGGATGAGGAAAATGTCAGGCATCTCAGAAATGTTCATAATATCATCCTCCTTGTAAATCTGACTGGAAGCTGAGGTTGAAAAATCATAACTTATTCACCAACATACAATATTGGCAGATATTTTAAGTCTCAGGAGACATGAATGTGAATCTTATTTCAATTCTTTCATTTCGATTACAGCCATTTTTTTTTCTATATGCAGCACAGAGTGGACCCGACCACAGATCTAAATTTGCATCTGGTTTCCATAGTAACTGCTTCCTGGATTTGAACATTAGGCAATACCTGTTGTTTTGTGGACAAACCTCCAAATTACACCACAGACTACAGAGGAGGTAAAAGGCTACATACACCGATCTCAAACTGCAATATCCTAAGGAATTATTTCTCAAGTACAGTTAGCCACACACTAACAGACCTAAAATAGTCAAGAGTCTACATCTGCCTCCTTACTAGATCAGCAAACACAGCAGCTGTAGTTCCTTTTTTCCTTTAAAATACGAAATCCTTGCTTCCACACACCCCATCAGGAGGAAGCTCACAACCAGTCATATGGTGTATTATGGGATGCAGAACTTATACAACTGTGGCATGTATTTCCTCTGATATTTGATGATTGTGCAAACCACAACACAGTTAAAATTCTCTCACACAGGATTTCTGGCATTCTACATTTGCACAAGAACACACACATGAAATCTCACTTCCAAATATATCAAGCTATTTTAGAAATAGTGTGAACCATTTTTTTTCCTCATTCAGTTTTAGCTTTTCCTTCTTGCAAGCCAATTAGCTGTTAGGGAAGACTTGGGGGTATTCCTTAATTAAAACAATTTCTCATCATTCTGATTTAAAGACTCTAATCCAAAACAGGGAGAGCATCCCTCCCCAGAAAGACTTCACTTACAAAGGGCAGGACATTTTCTGAAACTGCCTTACTTAGGCTGTTGAATCCCTTAAATAGATGTGCCTAAACTCTTCCCCCCCCCCTAAGACTAATAAAATTTGGGTTTTCTTGCTATTTATTTATTTTTATTTTTTTTAAAAAGAAAAAAAAAACTATCTTTTTTCATTATACATACAAATCCAAGTTCCCACTCCCTCTTCTCCTCCCATTACCTCCACATATCCCCCTAACTCACCCCCATCCAGTCCTCAGAGAGGGTAATTCCCATGGCTTTGGGGAAGGTCCAAGGCCCCTCCCTACTATATCTCGGCTAAGCAAGGTATTCATTCAAAGAAAATAGGTTACCAAAAAGCCAGTACAAGCAGTAGGGAAAAATCCTGGTGGCCCCTCAGTCTGCCCCAGCCACGCAACAGTCAACCACATTCAGAGGGACTAGTTTGGTCCTATGTTTGTTCCTTCCCAGACTTGCTGGAGTTTATGATCTTCCATTAGCACAGGTAGACTGTTTAAGTGGGTGTATCCATCATGTTCTTGACTTCTTTGTTCATATTCTCATTTCTCCCACTCTTCAACTGGAGTTTGGGAGCTCAGTCCAGTGATCTGATGTGGGTCTCTACCTCTGTTTCCATCAGTTGCTGGATGGAGGTTTTATGGTGATATTTAAGATATTCATCAGTCTGACTACAAGGCAAGGCCAGTTCGGGACCCATCTTCTCTATTGCTTAGGGTCTTAGCTGAAGCCATCCTTGTGGATTCCTGAGAATTTCTCTAGGGCCAGGTTTCTTGCTAGCTCATAATGGCTCCCTCAATCAGAATATCTCTTTTTTTTGCTCTCATCTTGGTCCTTCCTTCATCTCCACTATCCCGTTCACTCAAGTTCTTCCCGCCCCTCCCATTCTCCCATCTTCTTCCCCTTCCACTCTCTCTTCTCCCCACCTCTATGCTCCCAATTTTGTCAGGCGATCTTGTCTATTTCGACTTTCCAGGTAGATCTATACATGTTTTTCTTAGGGTTCACCATATTGCTTAGTTTCTCTAGGATCGTGGACTACAGGCTCAATATCCTTTGTTTATAGCTAATATCCACTTATGAGTGAGTACATACTATATTTTGAGGTTAAAAAAGACATCAAATACACTTTGAAAAATAAATATAATTAGTTGTTCAGAATGGTGTACAGCACACATTACAAAGGTGTAGGCTCTGAAACTGTTGATGGAAAGAGGAGTCCCTCAACAGGTAAACTGAATAGTTGTCTCCTTGCTTTTTCACTTAATTTTCTCAGCAGGCTTTTAACCCTCTTGTAAACTTGGTATCTAAACTGGGAAATCTTAATAACAGAGTATGCTCTGTCCACCAGCCTTGGATGCTGTGTTCTGTCCACCAGCCTCAGATGCTGCATTCTGTCCACCAGCCTCAGATGCTGCATTCTGTCCACCAGCCTCAGATGCTGCATTCTGTCCACCAGCCTCAGATGCTGCATTCTGTCTACCAGCCTCAGATGCTGCATTCTGTCTACCAGCCTCAGATGCTGCATTCTGTCTACCAGCCTCAGATGCTGCACTCTGTCCACCAGCTTCAGATGCTGCATTCTGTCCACCAGCCTCAGATGCTGCACTCTGTCCACCAGCTTCAGATGCTGCATTCTGTCCACCAGCCTCGGATGCTGTGTTCTGTCCACCAGCCTCGGATACTGAGTTCTGCCCACCAGCCTCAGATGCTGCATTCTGTCCACCAGCCTCAGATGCTGCATTCTGTCCACCAGCTTCAGATGCTGCATTCTGTCCACCAGCTTCAGACACAGACATCCATCCTGCTTCCATCAAGGTCTGGATCCTTCAGGACTATGGCCTTCCATTTGTCTTTTCTTCATTGTGAAGCAGTGGGAAAGAGCCAGTTTGGATGACAAGCATGCCTAGTTGAAACCTCAGCTATGTACATATTAGACAGTGACCTTTTTGAGCCTCTTGCCTCTTTGCAAGGACGATAGACCCATTTAAATGGAAACATGAGGAGGAAACACAAGAAAACACTTATTTCTAAGGAGGACACTTGGTGAACACAAATGAGTTTAACGTTTTGACACATCTCCTTTTGTAAGGTCTCCAGGATCCCCATTTCAGGTTAAAGAAGTTACCTCCTGATACCCCTAAAGCACAGGCATTCTGTCATTCAAATGCTCTACTTCCTTACTAAGTATTACACTGGCAATTAGAGTGATGTTTGGGCAGTAAAATCTTTGCCTCTCATAGTCATGACCTGCTGAGTTTCATGTCATCACAAAACAGAATTCTGCTTCCAGATGCCTGAAAAGAAGCAATTGAAACTGGATTGTAAAGGGTGGGATTTGAAAAGTCTTGGCTCTATGGTCAACACACAGGGCCTGCCTGCTCAGTGAATGTAATCCATTACCAAAAAGTAATTCTGGAGTGAATAGCTAAGTGGGTCAGGAAGGGGACCGCTGTATGCTGGGTTGAACAGTATTAGATGAACTGCTAATGATGATGACCATGAACATGAAACCATTTTCTGGTTAAATAGGAAAGTGCAGAGATACAATTTCAGATGAAACATGAAGGGTAGAATATCTCACTCTCCCTAAGACAGAGATGGAGGTTCAATTAAGTAGGGAAAGAAACCACAATACAGTCATTCCACTCTTAGCTGAAGTCAGCACACAGTGACTCCTCAGGATCCTTTCCCTTGGATTTTAGAAATATTATTCGGGAACATAATAATCTCTCATGTGAAAAAAAAAGTGACATCATTCTGAACTTTTCCTGAGAGCTGCCAGATTTTGTCAACTCTGCTTTTAAGAAAGGGAGAAAAATTGAACAGAGGAAAGATCTTACATTGCAGGTCTGAAAGCTATGGAAAGGAAGTCACCTATGCCATCCAAAGTCCCCCCGCTGTGCTCTTAATGCTAGTGATGAGCAGAAGGCTTTGCTTAGAATAATAATATTTGAGAGGTTAGGAAAATCATAATGTCCTCTAACTCTGAACCCCCTCCTTTATTTGTTTGAGACCACGCCTCACATGGCTCAGGCTGACCTTGAATGCCTGATTCTCCTGCATCCATCCAGCCTCCATTCTCCTACAGGGATTACAGGTTCAGGCTATCATGCTGCCTTTAGCTCAGGTAACCTCAATATGGAATAAATTTGAGGGAAGTGTCTGTGAGCACTGTGAAATTACATGCCAAAGTGTGTGTGTGTGTGCTTGTGGGGAGAGAGAGAGAGAGAGAGAGAGAGAGAGAGAGAGAGAGAGAGAGAGAGAGAGATTTTCTTTTTCTCTTAGATGAGAATGTGGTCATGCTGGTGTCCTCTAATTCTAGAACAATCCACCAAATCTTGGAATACTTTCCTTGAATGGAAGCTCACACGTTGCTAGTACATGTTCCTCAATAGTGATCGAAGCCCTGATTATGAATGGAAGCAACAGCAAGAATCTGCACCATGTGGAGCTGGCTCAGTGGGTAAAGCTCTTACCACACCAGTGTGAGAACCCAAATTTTCCATTTCTCAAGTGATTTGTCTGTTAGACATATATCTAACTCAGAAGAGATGTCTGCAGATGTGTGGTGAATTCTCATTAGTCTGTAACATTGCAACATGCATAAAATTATGGGTAGAAAAATCCATGGCTTCTGCTGGAATCTCATGGGATATTTGAGTCAAGATTGTCAAACAACCCAACTAGAAGAACAAAATAGTGTATAAAAATGGGAAGTGGACTATTGGGGCATTAGGGGTTTTATTCCAGAACAGTGGGAAAAAAACCCGGTCTAGGAAACAGTTTATAACCATTCCAGGTTCACCACTTTTCCTCATAAACCTTAGCGGAAGTTCAGGACTTTAGGGGGCTTCATTGACTTTCAAATAACCTAATGTCAGCATCAGGAAACTGAAGTCATTCCATTAGTATGTGTCTCTGCCTTCTCTTAACTCTGGGGTTCTAGAGCAAACATGACAAAGGCAGGACAGGATGGAGTCAAGGAATTAATGACCCTCAGAATTCCAGATGGATAAGCATGAAGATTTAGTTGGAGATCTTACTCTATAGCCCAGCAAACGTGCTAAGGCATTAAGTCAGTGCATTTCCTTATCAGTAAGATGCTATTATAGAACCATCACATACCACAGAGTAGACAGTAGCCTCCTATATACCTTAGTATTAGCTGAAGCATTAAAATGTCCTTGACAACCAAACTCCTCTGGCAGATTTATGCCTCTGTCTCCATCAGTTTTCTCATTTTCATCTTTAATGCTATTGACCTGTGAGGCTGCTTCTGAGACTGTTCCAGGAGAAGCCACTCATCTCCATGACAGAACCTTTGCACTAAAGCAGCACTCACGGCTCCTTCTGATCTCAGTTTTTCATTCCTTGCTCTCGGCCTTTGTTCCCTTCCTATCTATTCTATTGGCTTTGCCAACACTGCGTTCTTGCTTGGATTCATTTTCTTTCCTTTCGTTGGTTATCCATCTTTCTTCATAGGTTAAGTGAGAATCTAAATAGCATGGCAAACTCACAAAAATTGGTGAAGAACTTCTTTAACTCCTTATCAGCATGCCCAGAAAGGAAAAGACTTTCTAGGAAATAAAAATTTGAGACATGCCATTCTCAAGTCAAGCAACTGGCCCATTTTTGTGGAGTGTTCATAAATTACAGAGTAACAGAGGACGTTTATAGATACAGATTGCAGTTCTCTATGTAATCAAATTCGAATGGACCAAGTATTCTGAGCACTGTAAATTTCCACCCAAGAACCCCTTCTTGTCAATAATATCTCATAATGTTTATTGAGTACCTACTATATGTCTGACAGGGTGCCACACTCTTTACATATATCTACTCATTGAGTTATCATAATTAAATAACATACACATCTCAGTCTCACAAGTGTGAAAGCACACTCAAAACAATTAAATAGGTAGAAATAGAGCTAAACTAACTTAGCTAATTTGACCACTATGTAGATCACACAAATATGTTTCAAACATGTATTATCATGTATTATCTTCTTTTTGATAGAAAGAAATTCCATATTAGAAAGATAGGATATGATGCCTCTATATGTTAAAATTTAAAGACTGGATTGATTTTCCTTGTGTTAGAGCTTTTGTTATTCAGACAAACATATGCGAAGTAAACAGTTTATTTATTTATTTATTTATTTATTTATTTTTTGACTAACAGTTTCAGAATTATTGCTGTGCCATGGAGGGAGGCCATGATAGAACAAAGCAAGCACTCCAACCATAGTGGACATGAAGCATCAAAGAGAATGATTATACTTCAGGCTTTCTTCTTTTTCCCTTTGATTCACTCTTGTCTGCAGCCTATGGGATAGCAGCATCCACATTCAGGAAAGGTCATCTTGCTCTCAAGATACTTCCAGACCTGTGCTCTTGCTCATCTTCTGGGTCTTCTGAATCTAACAAAGCTGATAATCAAGATGAACCATCATAATGTTGGGTGGTAGTGGCTCGTGCCTTAAATCCCAACACTCAGGAGGCAGAGGCAGGTGGATCTCTGTGAGTTTGAGGTCATCCTGGTATACAAGAGTGAGTTCCAGGACAGGCTTCAAAGCCACAGAGAAACTCTATCTCAAAAAACAAGAAAAAAAATAAAACAAAACAAACAAATAAAAAAGAAACAAACAAAAAGATGAATCATAATAAACCCAAGTTCATTTCATTACATCAATGCCCAAATCTCATGTGTAGGGGACCCACACATGAAAATAAATAAGAGAAGGAGAAAAGGTTCCCCAAAAGGACCAGCACACAGACAAAAACTACAAGTCTCAAGATCAGTGAATCTCCAGCACAGGAGTCTGAAAAGGGACACTTTCATCATGGAAATTCCAAAGAGCTGTGGTGCGGGAGAATTGTCTGTATTCTGTCAATCATGTTTTGAATAAACACTGATTGGCCAGGCAGAAAGTATAAGCAAGTCAACCAGACAGGAAGTAGAGGTGGGGCGATGAGAACAGAATTCTGGGAAGAAGGAAGTCCATTCCTCCCACTCCTACCCAGACCACCAAAGAAGCAAGATGTGAGCTGTCCAGATGAGGAAGGTACCAAGCCATGTGGCTAACATAGAGCTAATAAGAAGACTAAGCTAATTGGCCAGTTTATAACCTAATGTAGACTCTCTGAGTGGTTTTCTTTGGGGCTTTCCGGCTGTGGGGTACTGGGCAGGACAGAAACCCCAACAAGCAGGCCCCTCATGTTACAGAACAGGGGTAAACATTAGGTTGTCAGAATGTCTAGAGAGGAAAACACACCATTGAGAAAGGAAGATGTCTTAGCAAACACAGACAAAGATAACTGAATCCTGCCATTCATGGCTTTAGTAAAACATGTTGTATGCAGAATTCTTTACTAACTAGACTTCCCTGCTAAACCTAAGTTGTTTCCCACAATTTCACAAGTGTGAAAGAAAAATGAAAGCTTCCCTCATAGAACACTAGACACTGCTCTCTCTGAAAACAGGAGGGGAAAGCAGGAATGAGGAAAACAAGGCTTTCAAGACCCAAAAAGAAGAACATGGAACGTACTCACTCATAATTGGTTTCTAGTCACAAGTAATGGTCATTGAGTCTATATTCCGTGATCCTAAAGAAGCTAAATAAGAAGGTGAACCCAAAGAAAAACATATAGTTATTATCCTGGATATGGGAAGTAGACAAGATTGCCGGGCAAAAAATTGGGAACTTGGGGGTGGGGTGGGACGGG
>NW_026067944.1:28329291-28357187 GCF_014885135.2 Alexandromys fortis
GGGGGAGAGGGTTGGGGGGAGGGGGAGAAGGGTGGGAGGAGGGGGAGGGAAATGGGAGGCTGGGGGGAGGGGGGAATTTCTTTTTTTTTCTTTTCTTTCAATAAAAAAAAAGAAAAGAGGCAGAGGGTGCCAGAATGCCAAGGCAAAAGAAATCTGCAGAGTGACTGTGAAGGAAAAGCTGAGGATGATGTAGCAAAACCACTGATCGGGATAAGGAGCAAGAAGATTCCAAGAGATGCATTATCAGGTAATAAAGCTGCTGAAGTATCTATTAGGTCTAAACACAGGGCTATTTTATCATTTTTTGTGGGGTAGCTGGGACTTGAACCCAAGGTCTCATGTATATTAATCAAGCACCTGCCATTGTGATATAGCAGAGACCTGAACATGTAGATGACGGAGAAGTACTTAAGGTACGGCTACAGATGGCAGGAATGCTCAGCTCCAGGGTATTTTAGCCAAAAGGGGTAAAACAAGTTGTATGGGGCAATTGATAGAAAGAAAAACAATTGATTCATGGATTAAATTGTGCTGATGTCTCACAAGTTAACTGAAGAGTAAGCTATACACACACAACTTTAGTGTGATGGCAAAACACTAAGTGTGTACTGATTATAGCACAAGGAATAGGTAAGACTTAAAGGATAATACTGAAGATTGTCATCCACACACAAAAAAAGGTGTGGTGAAAGGGACCTGGCAAGCTTCTGAGAACATTCGATTTTATAAAGATGATACATTTCCCTAATGAATCTAGACATGCAATGTCAGCCTAAACCAAATGCCAGCATGGTTATTTAAACATAAATTAGAAGATCATTTCTGCAGCTTCTCAAATCAAATATGTGATATTGCATCGAGTGTGCCTTCTATCAGATATAAAAGTTTATCACAAAGTCTCAGGGATTCTGGTAACGTCTCAAATGGATCTGTGGAATTAAATGTCCTCATAATTAAGTAATTTAAAAGCAATTGGGGCATAATAAATTAACAAAGCCAATCTGCTTAGTGAATAACTAATGCAAGGAGAGAAACAAACACTTTCATACATTATCAACTGGACTGGAGAGCGTTGCCACCTCAGAAAGTCTGTGTCAAAAGCCTGTCATTGTCCTTAGCTTTGCAATCACATTCATTGGCATTATTACCACAATAACGCGTATGAGACTATTTGTAATAAACCATTTTATTGTAGTAAAAGATTGAAAGCAGCATGCATCTGATGCATCTATTTCCAGAAAATATTTCCAGTATCAATGTGTATGTGTGTGTATATATATGTGTGTGTTTCTAAATATATATATATGGAAATACACACACACATATACTTATGGAAAAAGCAGATAATTATGTATTTGCAAATCTATGGTCTTGATATATACATAAATAATATTATTAGCATATATAATGTTATATAAAATGCAATACCAATAATGTGGAAAAATGTGACAGCAGCTCATTAGTCCTATGTATATATATATAAAACTGTTAAACTCTTGGTGCTGATAACATTGTCTTTTCTAGCTAAGGGAAGCACTAAATAGCTGAACTACTTATTGGGTGTCAAGTCTGGGATAGTGTCTTTTCATGTATACCATTTTGAAGCTCTTGAATTTTGAACCGTATAGCTATAAATAACTCAAAAATGTTTAATCTTGAAATAAAATGATTAAGAATATAATGTACTTTTCATAATTGGTTTTGGGACTGAGTTGGCAATTCTTTAATAGCCCCGTTAAATATTGCTAGTGGAATCATGGCCTGGCACAGTTATCAGGTAAGGCTACAGTATTACCTTCCATGGCAGCTTGGACATCATTCTGTTAAAACATTCATCGTGTGATTTCATAGTCATCTATCAATAGTTTAGCCTCCCTTCCTATGCTGAGAAGGCCTCAATGGGGCAAAGACAAATATTCATGGATTCATTTATTCATTCATTCACTAAATGCTAGACAAGGTGTTTATTCAACCATGTATTGTTGGTGCCTGGCCTTCAACTGGCATATAAAAATTCAGTGTACCACTTTCCAATTGATGCATGAATGAATGAATAAGGTGTGTTCAGTGATTCATCATAGGGCTCAAGATGACAGCCCCTAAAAATCAGTATTGTTGGTATTCCTGACTCCCAGAAATGTTAACTTTTCTCATGTGAATATTGAAACCACAGTCAGGTTGAATATACACCCAAGAAAGGAAACTCTTGTTCTGCTTGCAGAAAAATTAAACATAGTCATTCATTCCGACACAAAGGAAATTCTTTCAAGTACTATTTTGTTACTTTGCTTCCTTGTAAATTTGCATATTTGGAAATCATATAATTGTAACTAACAGAATGGACAGACCTACAGATTAATATTCAATGTGAAAATGTTTCATGATTTCAGGCATAATACCACTTGGGAAAAACCATTCCCTCAATATCCCTAGGAGATACAAGGTCTTGGTAGAGATAACAAATAAAATCAGTGTGGATAAGTGATTGCCATATAACTTGCCAGTGGAACAACCAGATTTAAGACAAATGAATCAGTTATGAGGCCATTGTTGTATCTATTTCCCCTCTCAGGCTGAAACCCACAGCTATGCTGAAAGGGAAGAAGTTATAGATGTTAGTCAGCTCTGACCCACAGAGCTGATGAAAGGGTTGTGGTGTTATTAGAAGTATTGAGTGAGACCTAGCTGACCAACACACACAAATGTGGCAATGTTTATTCTGTTTAAAAACCATGAGTGTAGGTGTCATTTTAAAAACTACCTGGAAACCACAGAAAAGATTTGCTTAAACCCAGAATTTCTAAGGGAGTTGAGTGATCTGAGAACCCTTGGCACCCATCTGGTGTAGGAGGTCCTTCTGTTTGAGTGTTAATGAATAAAGAAACTGCCTAGGCCTAGTTGATAGGGCAGAACTTAGGTAGGCAGAAAAAATAGAACTGAATGTTGGGAGGAAGAAAGGCAGAGGAGAGAGACACCACGGAGCTGCCAGAGTCAGACATGCTGAATCTTTCCCGGTAGCCACTGCCACATAACGATATACAGATGAATAGAAATGGGTTAAATCAAGATGTGAGAGTTAGCCAATAAGAGGCTAGAGTAAATGGGCCAAGCAGTGTTTTAATTAACACAATTTCTGTGTGGTTATTTAAGGGCTAAGCTAACGGGGTGGCCAGGACGAAAAAGCAGACCCCTCCTGCAAAACCCACCAACTTTAGCCACATTATCATTTTGCATTTTAATGAATTTACACTTCTCTACCCATTTCACACTCTTGTGAGGGTTTCCCAGAAGGACCTATATCATCGTTTAATTCCTAGGGCTTAGGTCATTGCTAGGAACATATACTCGATAAGTAGGGACACTAAAGAGTGCAGTGGCAGTTCTCAGTGTGACATGTCAGGAGGAGGTCTTTCCTAGGTTCAGCCCCCAGCAGCAGATCCAACCAACCCTTGAAATCTTGACCAGCTCACTGATCCCCAGTGTGTGTTCTATATTCACAGTTTATGGTTCCCTTCATCTGCTTTTCTTCTTCTCTCTAGTTTGTAGACTCAATTTATTTGGTGGACCTTTCTTAACAAAACCCTTCAAATCACACCTTTAATCCCAGCACTGGGGAGACAGAGGCAGGCAGATCTACATGAGTTCAATGCCAGCCTGGTCTACAAAGCAAGTGCCAGTACAGCCAGGACTGTTACACAGAGAAACCCTGTCTCAAAACAACAGCAATACTAATACTACTAATAAAAAAACTTTTCTTTATAAAGTTAAAAAAAGAAATTGAGTTTCTATGATCTCTTCTGGGAAATGGGCCATGGGAGGGTTATTATGCGACTTATAAGGGCATACTTTATTTCAAAATTCTATAATTTTGTATAAGTGTGAATAATGTCAGAAAAGAGGCAGGGGTGGTGACAGATCAAAAAGTAAGAAATATATCACAGAGCAACTACTATGTATTAAACTCTGGATTAAATGCACCCAGAACTGTAACAAAAAATGTCTGCAGGAGTTCAAGGAATACCACCTCAAATAAATGGCATTTCGTGAGCTAGGTGTCGGGGGACACACCTGTAATCCTAGAATTCTGGGTGTGAAAGCATAAAGCTCATGAGGTCAAGGACAGCCCGAGCTACTTAGAAAAACACATCTCAACAAAACAAAAGTAAGAGCAGAGAGCCACTTCTGAATTCAGCAAGAATAGGAACAGCAAGGGGGAGAGGATGTTTTCTGGCTTTCCCTTACCTGCCTAATGACGGATCCTCCAGAGGGAAGGCACCATCACAGTCCCAGGGTCCTCGTCTGGGAATCTCATCACAGAAGAAAGAGGAGGTCAATATCAGTAGGCTTTGTCACAGGCCATCCCTCATCTTAGGTCTGTACGCATCAAAATGGTTTGCTTCGGAGAGATATAGGCATAGTAACACCGGAATCCTAATACTTTCAATAGCTAGAGCTATGTTTTATGATTCTACTTGAAAAGGTTTGTGCTATGTCAACCAAAGTTGGCAACTGTGAACTATAGTGAATAAGCTTTTAACATGGCTGTTCAGAATTATCAGCCCCTCCCCATGTAAGTTCACTGTCCTAGCTGCTTACGTCTCCCTCACATTGCCCTTATGAAGAAAGGATAGATACTTCTAGTTATCACTATAATTACAGATATTCACTTATTTTTTTGTGTTCACTTATATTTGCTATCCATAAAAACTTCAACTTTTCTCATTTACCTTTCTATTTATACAGACTTGCTTATCAACTATGAAGAGAACGGGGAACCCCCCCCCCATAGCTCTCTCTACATTATTTTTTACTTCATCTTCATAATAATCCTACAATGTAGAGACTATTGCTATTTTCATTTTCTGAATATACTAGAGAAATCTACAACTTGAACAAGTTCTGAGACTTTGTCTGCCTAAGGAATTGGGACTTTTAAATCTGTGGTAGTCTGAATAAAAAAAAAAAAATGGTCCCAATAGGCTTATGTATGTGAATGCTTGGTTACCAGTAGGTAAAAGTGTCTGGAAAGAGTAAAAAGTGTGGCCTTACTGTAGGGGTTTGTCACTGGAGGTGGGCTTTGAGGTTGCAAAAACTTATCCTGTCTCTGCATGTGGATCAGATGTAAGCTCTCAGGTAATGAGCCAGTGCCATGACTGTCTGCTGCCAGGCTCCCTGTCGTGGTGGTCGGGAACTTACCCCCTGAAACTGTCAGCATCAAAAAACTCCTTCTTCTGTAAGTTGCTTTGGTATTGGCATCTTAGCCCAGCAATGGAAAAGTAACTAAGACAAAATAATAACTTTTTTTTGAGACAGGATTTTACTACCTACCTTTGACTGTCTGGAACTTGCTCTGTAGACCAAGTTAGCATTGACTTAATGTATTTTGGATGCTAAATTCCAAATTGTGAAACACCATGCCCAATATAACATGATTTGAACTCTATATGGTTACAGTCCTAGAAGGTTACCTGTGTATAACATCAACCTGGAAAGTAAGAGATAGCCTGGAGATAGAGGTACTAAAGATACATTAATCCTATGGTTGATATTTTTAATCAGGAAATTTAATTTGTTTAAGTATATAGTATCTTCCCCTTCTCTTTCCCCAGGGCTTTGAAGAGGCCTATATATTTAATTATCTAGTTCTGTGTGCCAGACTCACTTCATTCTGACATACGGCTGGTTCTGGTTTGCACAGTCAGCTCTAGATTTGCAGTCAGGACGGATGAGTTCAATATTATTCTTTTTATTAACTTGAACTTTTCATTGAAAATTACCAAGTATTTTAATACAATACAGCTTTTCCTCAATTAACATTGAGTAGCCTTTGAATCATCACACATTTATGGATTCTTTTGGTACATCAGCCAACTGCTTTCAGAAGGTCTGTCAATACGTTGTAAAGGACACTAAGGAAGTCATGGTCCCTGCCTTTCACAAGCTGACATTGTACACTGACTTGGATGTGAGTATGCAATAAATATATGCACACTGAATGAACCAGAAGATATTTTCTAGAAAATGCTAGATCCTCTTGGCTTTCGATATGGAGCTGTATGTAGCCAGAGCTTACACTTTAATACACTTACATGCTATCATATAATTCTACTTTAGCTTTTAAGGCTGTGGCTGCTATGGGGGAAGGCCACAGCAGGCTGCTGACTTCCATTGACTTTACTGATAGCTTCAAGCTTCCCTGCTGAGACCATTTTCCCTATTATTGCAGTGTATCCAATTTGTAGAATCTTGGTGAAAAAAAAAACATTTCATCATTGTTACCTGCATTTTTTTTAGCATCCAATAGTCACTATTTTCTGACTGGACATACAAATATTTTATATCCTTTCTAACCTTATATCAATTTTAATTGTAATGAAATTGGCTTCTTTGTAGTTACTATTAAAGTCTAATTATAATAATTACTATAAAATAAATTAGAAAAAGATTTATATTAAGAAATAAATCATGAAAGATATTAAAATGAAGAATGATTAAAAATGACCTAAAAGAGAGGCTGGGAGGGAGCAAAGGGGAAGGAAGAAATAGAAGAGTGCAGAGAGGAGAGAGACAGATAGAGAAAGAGAGTGTTAAAAGAGAAACTAAGCAATCGTTACACTATAGAAAAGCAGAATTTTACAAATTTTACAGATTGATTACTCCTGAAAGACATAGATATCATTTTGCCCAAATCCTAATGATTTCAATAGCAAACACTATTTTACATGATTCTACTTGAAAAGATTCAGAACACACAGATCAAAGTTTCTCTCTATAAACGAAGGTGAGTAAACTCTTGGGGGACTGCATTTAACTGTCAATGATCCCTTCACTCCTATGAAGAGAAAATGGTGTAGCAAGTGGTATTCTCTATATGTTATCCCAGGCCTCAAATCCTGTCCACTCATCTCTTCATGGGAAAAATCCAACATACACATACTGGACAAACTTACTGGCCTATCCCACAATGCTCCATGCTCTATCTGCTTACAACTGTGTTCAACCATTTTGTCTTCCTGAGCATCCTTCTTTTTCTCATTTGATAAAGTTCTGGCTCGGGTTAGTTAAGGCAACATTTCCTTTTTAGAAAGATTAGGTTCCTTTCCTTCCATTTACTTGACATATTTATCTATTGTATGTTTATGTCCAGCAGAGAGCATTTCTTTATAATCTTTTCCTATAAGTTCCAGTATAGACACTGGCAGAAGGGAAGAGAGCTTGGCATATAGTAGATTCTCTGTTGGTAGGTGAGGAAGGAAGATGAACTGTCCACCTGGAATTGGGTTATCACATCAATTGGGACTCAGCTGTTGTCAGGATGAAAAACCAATACAACCTAGTTTCAGCAAAAGCATAGGAAGGCTGTGGAACTATAGAGGCAGAAGTATATAAAAAAGGAAGGGAGCTAAGATGTTGGAAGACCTTAGACAAAGAACTACAAAGACATTAGGCTATATTCATTCTCTCTCATTTCTGCCCCTTTTCCAACTTATTTGCTGTGTTCTTCTTTAACACTGCAGAATGGACCCATCCAACACTCTCAGATCTTGAAGGCCAGGAAAGTCTACTCTTGTGTGCTGACATAGGTGATGGAAGTCTCAAAAAAGAGAGAGCATCTCCAGGGTAGAGTAGACACCAAAAACATACCCCACTATAGACTGCCAAACTTGCTAATGAATGCAAGGAACAGCCAATAGCTGCAGGGCTTTTCTCAGCAAGCTTGGATGCTAAAGAACTCCTTTGGCTGGCTATCTCAAAGGAGTGACAAAGGACACATTTTATTTTCTACCATTTTCTAAACTCTATACCAGGCCCTTCCTCAGCATCTACTCTCTAATTTGGGTTATTATGAGGAGGAGTATATCTTGGAACAAAACTTTGTAATTAATCTTGTGAAAATCTGCACATTATAGCTACTGATGCATTCTTCATTTCCCCTTATGTTCCAGATCGGAAAAGAAGTAACTGGATTCTTATAGTCTATGCAAAGAAGGTGATACTCTGGAGGGACAGAATATGAAAATCCCCCAAATAGCCCAGAAAACCAAGTTAAGCACCTTCAGTGTAGTTTTTAAAATTGATGAGTGTGGAAAATCATTGATTGGAAAAATGGACTAACTGGCTCTATATTTCAAATAGCTATGACAGTTGTGAAAAGGATGAATTATATTGGAAAATGAGTGGTTAGGAGGTGATTGTATTTGGGTATCAAATGAGTTTTTTAAGCCCACAACTAATATAGTAGAGGAAATAGAAATAAGACAATAATTGGGGCCTATAAACATTATTATTAAAGAACTAGTTAAGAATTTGTGGAAATTGCTAGGCATCCTGGTACATGCCTGTAATTCCAATACTGGGAAGATAGAAGGAGAATGAAGAATTTGAAGCCAGTCTGGGCCACGAGACCCTATTTTATAACACCCAAATAAACAAAAATTATGACCATTTTCTCAGCAGACTACTGAAGAATGTGGAGAACTCCTACAGCTCTTTCCTGACTCAGGGGTAGAAAAGATCATTAAAAACAAAAGGGAACGAAGAGAGTATTGATGTCAATTAGATCTAGAAGTAAAGGAGTTTAAAGCTAGCATGTAGGTGTCAAGCCTGATGACTAATCATTGTAAGCAAAGGACAAAGAAACTGGAAGTCAGGTAGAAGACAGATGCCCCGGTTTACAACCCTTACCTCTGACATTCTCACAGGACAGACATCCTCATGTATGTGTATGAGCATACATAGAGCACACATGCATATTTAGTGTGAGTCTACCACATCCAAGTGGTTGATGTAGTTTAAGCCATTGTGCAATCACTCAGTCCTACAAGAAAACATTTTCTCCACTGAATGGGTGAAACCTCTGGACCCGAGATGAAGAAAACCACTTAAGGTCTTGGAGTTCACTAAACAGCACAGAGAGATCTGACTCTACGCCTGCTGTCCTGCAAACTTGTGCTCCTTCCACTACCCCACAAAGCCTCCCTACAGGCAGGCCGGAGATTGGGCTAGAGTCTCAGCGGCAAACAGTTTTGAGTTGAAGTGTCCTGTCAATGTTCATGTGTTTGTCTCGTACCCACATGGAGGTTATAAATTCTTTGAGGGTGAAGACAACACTATAAATTTTTCTTACCTCTTTCTATAGTACCTCATGCAGCTCTGAACACAGAAAAAGCCTCACCAAATGCTTAGATTGATCAATGACCTGGTCCCTGGTGACAGCTGCATAGCATCTTCATGTTGAGATTGTAATCCTCATGAATCATTTATTTAAAAGCCTCTCTTTGTTTGGGTAGAGTGGCAGGCAGCTACAATACAGGAGAAGACGGAGCTTGTGGAAACAGGAATAAAATAGTCAGCTTCATCTGCCAGCCTTGCCATTTCCCAATCTCTCTCTGCTCCTTCATTCTTTTTTGTGCTCTACAAAGTCTTTACAGGGACAAACTGATGAGGACCAGAGTCTGTCATGCTTCACAAAGGCCACAGGCACCCCCATACTACCTTGTCACTGCTCCTGCCATGGACATTCATCCTCATGAAATTCATTAACTCTCAGGGTGGACTTTCCTTGTGACACTTGCCCAAGTCAGTCTGCAGATTTCATCCCTCTCCAGAAGCGACGGCTGATGGCTGCTTAGGGTAGGAGTTTAGAGAAATGAATTGCAGAGGTCAACGGAAGCATTTGAGAGCTACTGATGCCTGATAGCTCTTCAAGGACAAAGGCAATAACAACTGTCGTCTGGAGCAGTCCCTACCGTTGCCTAAAACATCTAATGCTAACAGTAATAACAACTCCCATTTAGTGACTTTATCTACTATTTCAGAAGCTGGCTAAGTACACTAAATAATCCCAGTTAGTTAAAACTGAAGGAATTTCCTCAAGAAAACAGTTCTCTGGATCACCCTAATGTCTATCCATTGAAAGGTAGAGAGACCAAAAGAAGGAAAGAGATGCACAATGTGTAGAGCTGAGAGATGGAGATGCTCTAAAGCTCCAGATTATGTCCATATCCCTGAGACATTCTTTATATTTTATTGGAATTGGGACTATATCCAAGGGTGAGAGATTTGACTCACTGTGAGATGTGCTTAGATAAAAGCACTTACTGTTCTTCCAGAAGACCCAAGTTGAAGTTCCAGCACCCATGCCAGGCAGTTCCCAATTATCTATAACTCCAGTTCCAAGGGGTCTGATGCCTCTGCCATTTGACAGCATCTGCATTCAAATGTACACACCCACCCACCTATCCCACCATACACAAACCCATACTTAAAATAATAAACAATAAATCTTACAAAGACTATATATGAATCATTTGCACTTATGTTAGCCATATCTTATATACAGGGCACACTCAAAGTTTGTGTAGAATAGATAAGTAATTATTACAGGAACAATTTAAGTTCTTTCTTCTATACAAAAAATACTAGTTACATCCAATCTGAGGACCAAAGAAAAATTATTTTTCTTCAAGTATAGCATACTATTCATGTTTCATATCATCTGATCCAATCATCTTTCAAATATCAAAATGCCAATATGAATAAAAACATATTAGGCTCTGGAGAATCATTTGGAACTTAGGGAGAGAGACTCTGCCTATCAATGCCTTTTCTGTTATATCACTAGTGGGAGCCCTGACTAGCAACAGAGAATTCAAAGCAGGTGATAGGCCTGCAGGTCCATGACTGGGGGAACTAGAGACAAATGATTTTCCTAGACATTTATTTTGTCGTTCACTGAAGTAGAGCTTTAAGCTATGTTAGGACAGTCGAAAAGCACAGTGTCTATAAGATGCTTAGGGGACGGAGCTGATCTCAAACCATGAGCTAGCTCACTGCAGAGGCACCTCAGTGCAAACAGAGCTTGATGCGAAATAGCTTCTGATTGAAGCACTTGTCATAGTATCAGAGAACAGCCAGTAAAAGGTCACCAAAGAGATATGGTTAAGGTCATTGCAATCAGAATTATCAGTCTTCTTCTTAACTAACAAACTAAAGAAAATGAGAAATCGTAGATCAACTGAAATTCTCTTCTTCCCTCCAAATGGCTATTAGATGTTAATAGTTAATAAGTTAATAGTTAATAAGTTAGTGAGACAATGGAAAGGAAGATCATATTTAGAGAAGTTTCTATGCAGTCCCATTTATAGTCCATTATTTTTAATGAATAAAAAGGATCATCGTCTACTCATATTTAAAGCAGTAATAGTTAATTCTGGGATAGGTTTTTTTTTGTGATCCCTCTCCCTACTTGATCTTGGATTAAAGATGGTCTAAATTTGTTAGACTCTTTTGCATTAATCCTCAATCAGATGGTGAATATGCCATTTGAGATTTGAGAAACAAGGAAATGTATATTATTGTTACTGCTTTTAGGGTCTCATGAAGTCAGGCTGATCTCCTGTAGTCAGAGATTGTTCATTCGCTTCTGGCCACCCAGAACCAAAATAACCACACAGAAACTATATTAATTAAATCATTTCTTGGCCAATAGTTCAAGCATATTTCTAGCTAGCTCTTACATCCTAAACTAACCCATCCCATTAATCTGTGTATAAACACGTGGCTGTGACTTACCCGCAAGGTTCTGGTTATGTCTATCTCCTGCAGGCGGCTACATGGCTTCTCTCTGACTCTGCCTACTCTTTCTATAGATCCCTTTCAGCCTGGTCTTACTCTGTTAAGCCATTGGCAGAAAGCAGCTTCTTTGTAAAACATATTCACAGCATACATTACCTCCTGCTTAGACCTCTGAGTGCTAGGATCACGGGTGTGCATTTGGTTTAAGATAAGCTCATTTGAGAAAGAATAGTCTATATTATCCCCCATCTGTATTCTAAAACCCACTTAGAGCAATTGTTCTCAAACTCTGGGTTGCAACTCCTTTGGGGAGTTGAATGACCTTTTCACAGGGGTCACATGTCAAATATCCTGAATATCATATGTTTACATTATGTTTCATAATAGCAACAAAATTATGATTAGGAGGTAGCAATGGAAACAATTTTTATAGTCTGGAGTCATCACATCATGAGGAATTATATTAAAGGATCACAGCATCAGGAAGGTTGAGAACGACTGCTTTGAGGATGGCAGAGCCAAGGCATAGACAACACCTGGCTTCCCCGTTGTTAGGTGGAAAAGCCATGTGCTAGGAAAGGACAGGGACAAATGGACTGCTGAGTGGACAGTGAATAAGCATACATTGAGAGGAAACACTGTGCAGCTGGATGTGTTTGTTACAGAACAATATCTGATGTGGGAGTGTCATATATCAATCTGTTGATTTCATTGGTTAATTAAATAAAGAAACTGCTTGCCCTGATAGTTTAAAACATAGGTGGGAGGAGTAAACAGGAGGAAGATTGGAGGAGTAAACAGAATGGAATGCTGGGAGGAAGAGGAAGTGAGCTCAGACTTGACAGCTCTGCTCTCTGGAGCAGAGACGCCAGGCTCTGCTCTCCCAGGCAGCTCTGACCCAGGATGGACGTAGGCTAGAATCTTCCCAGTAAGCGCACCTTGGGGTGCTTACACACATTATTAGAAATGGGCTAGTCCAGGTGCGAGAGTTAGCCAAGAAGAGGCTAGATATAATGGGCAAGCAGTGTTTAAAAGAATACAATTTGTGTGTTGTTATTTCGGGCATGAGCTAGCAGGCGGCCAGGGTGCTGGGGATGCAGCCCCGCCGCTCCTATTTCAACACATATCTTGCAGAAGTATGGCAATAGATGACTGAGTGAAGTTCAGTAGGAAGAGAAGTTTCCTCAGTAGGGAGGCCCAGCCACTATGACTGCATTTATCAAGATCATATATGCTACAAAATAGAGTAACCACCAAGAGACACCTTCTCACCTCACATCTTTCGAGGGGTGAATGGGAGACTCACAGCTGCTAGAAGGAAAGTACAATGAGGGCAATGCTTGGGGTGATAAGGAGGGGTGACAGAGAGCATCACCACTTAAGAATGAGCTAGGAACTCGAATGTCTAAGTCTACAAATTGAGTCCAAGAGATTTAATGAGAAAACATGGAGAATTTCAGCACAACCACGTCAAACCTGCCTGTTCTTCTTTCTGCCTCTATCTCTTTGATCACCTCATGTGATGATCGTGGAGAAAAAGATGTTCAATCACAAAATACCCTTGCCAGCTGTCTGCCAACTTTATTTTTACCCATTAGTACAAATTAGGTAGGGTATCAAATTCCACTGAATACCTAAATGATCCATTCCTGCCCGTAAAACCAAACAAAGAATTTCCCTTAGGCTTTCCGAGCATGAAGTAAAAGACTCCAGGGATGGGTGAAGTGATAACAAAATTATTTTGTCATTATACAAGGTGTGTTAGCAGATGGAAACGAATGAATTATTTTCAGAATTTCAAATAGTTCCAACAGAATCCATAATTTGTGTGAGAGTATTTAGCAATGACTATTTAAATGAGCTGTGTCTTTTTATTTTATCAAAAATATATACCACCAAACACAATCAATGCAATTATTCTGTGTTGATCAAAAGACATCTGATCAGACATTTTAGATATATTAAATATGTTATGAGAACATTAATTGTTACTTAGTGAATGTTAGGCCAATGTTGAAATAGGAGCAGAGGGCTATGTTCCTGCCACCCAGCCACCCACATGGCTGGCTTCTGCCCCAAAATAACAACACACAAACTGTATTATTTTAAACACTCCTTGGCCCATTATATCTAGCCTCTTCTTGGCTAACTCTCGCACCTGGACTAGCCCATTTCTAATAATGTGTGTAGCACCCCAAGGTGCGCTTACCAGGAAGATTCTAGCCTACATCCATCCTGGGTCAGAGCTTCATCGCGTGTGCCTGGGAGAGGGGAGCATGGCCTCTGCTCCAGAGAGCAGAGCTGTCGAGTCTGAGCTCACTTCCTCTTCCTCCCAGCATTCTGTTCTGTTTACTCCTCCTATCTAAATTCTGCCCTATCAGATGGGCCAAGGCACTTTGTTTATTAGCCAATGACCTTCCTCCATCAGGCCAAATACTTTAAAACTTGAGACTTTTGTTAAAGACTTTTCTTAACAAAGGACCTTTTACTAAAAAAAGGAAAGGGGGAAAATAGAAAGGTTATGGGGCTAGAGAGATGCCAAGCAGTTAACATCACTTCCCGCTCTGGATTTAGGGGACCAGATATCTGTCAATATGAACTTTCTACAAAGATTGGTAGGAAAGTTAAGAAGCCCATTTGAAGTGTATATTGTAGGAGGAAATGAATAAAGATAGGAGGGAGCATGAAAGAGAAAACACCAGGGTGTGTGTGTGTGTTTGTGCACGTGTGTGTACTCATGTAACAACAGGAAAAAAGCAAAAGTTCTCCAACTGTGGAATTAAATAAAGGCCACTCCGATGAGAACAAACAGCAATATAGTCACAATATGCTGCAAATCAAGAGATTGGGCCATCACTCGGGTTTGGCAGAGAGTCAGAGGTAGGCCAAGGAAATATAAAGCTATTGCAAAAGGACAGGTAGGTTTCAGGTATGTTCTCGCTGGAGGGTGTGAACATGGGAAGACAGATCAATGCATAGAGGTGAGGCATCACCTGTGACTGGTTTGGGGGAGTCCATTGACCTTTTCTCCATTGGCCCTGGGTTGAGAGCAGTGAGGATGGGCATAAGAAGAACAATTTAAAGAGGAAGGCAGTCAGTCATTAACCAAGTTCTGAATGTTCTGGGCTGATTGCTGCAGGGGCTATGACTTTACATCCTGGGAAGGTGGCTGTGGGACTTGTGCATGACAGTTCTATTTCCATGTGTGCTCTGACTATTTGTATGTGCGTCTCATGCTCCCTCTCCCTTTTCTGAATACGGGGACCTGATTTTAGGGCAGCAGGTTTGCTTTTCTCTTCGCTTTTCACTCCTTTCCTTTCCTACACCATCCTATGCACTTCCACCATGTGCAGTTCCAAGGGCGGTCCCTCATGGATGAACTTGTCCTGTGCCTTACCCGATGATGGGAATACAACTCCGACATCAAGAGCATTCTCTACCCTATGGTGCTGTCATTCCATCAGCTAGGACAAGGCTTAATTCACATCACTGCTTTTTTTCTGAGCTTCTGTTTCTTTTATAATTTGAACCACATCATTAAACACATAATTATAAAATGTTTCAACCAATTTTCATTAATTTGTGCATGTTGATCTGATCTCCACAAGTTTAAAGTGAAGGCTGTATCAATAGCTCATGCCTGCTTTTCAGTTTCAAAATAGCTTGAAATGCAGGCTCAGTCTATACAGTAAATGTGTTGTGGAGAGCTTTGAATAGTTTTTGGAAACAGTACTACCTGAGGGAGATGATCTAAATCTAATTCATTGTTTTCTTTATTATCATCAGTCCAGGTGTGAACTTCAGCACTAATCTTTCCAGCTTCCTTGGATAAGAAGGTTTTGTGCACTGAAGCCCCAGGGTCCTGGAGCTTTTCTCTCACATCAGTAAAGAAGTTAAAACAAGAAAGGTCTGAGATTTATTTTTAACTTGCAGGTCCTGTTTAGCGGTGCCCCCTCTGAATAATCCATAAGATATATATTGGGTTTTCCAACAGGAGAGTTATGGGGTCCAACCGGTCAGAAGAAAATTAGTGTGTATTGGATTCTCAAGCATCCTGGGAACAGTCAGAATTGTGGTGACAAACATGGGAATTCCAGTCAACAACTATATGAGGATGGGAACTTTTTTTTGGAGAATTCTCTGTGTACTTCTAAGAAGACTTCAAGACATGCTTTGTGGAGTAGAATCAAAGAACACACACACACACGCATAGATCATGTAGACTATGGGGAACGTAGTACTGTGTATACATGAAGAGCCTTATTCACATAGATCATGTGAAACATGGGGAATGTAGTATCATGTGTACATACAGAGCCTTATTCACTGATACAGTTCTTTCTAGGTGGGAAGAACGAGTGATACGCTGAAGTGACTCATACCAGCCCATCCCAGACAAACAGTTCCTTTTTAGAAAATGCCATTATTAGTCATGATACCACTGGTCACCAGAAATCAGCCATATTGAGAACACTTGCACTAGACAAATTAGTTAACTATATGAATCAAGACTTTCCTTGTATTCTCTAAACAGAAAAGGGGGGGTACCATCTTCATTTCTAGAGCACCATCAATGAAAAGATCTAACAAATCCTGAGTCTTCCATACAAGGTTAAAATGAATTGCCCAAGATTGCATATCTGTCCCGATAATGGAGAGGCTGAAGAAATACCCGTTTTTCTGATGCTCCTTCATTGCTTCCCGGAAATGGAATCTTTATTATTCACAATGGCAACAACTCCTTTCTTCCCTTTAGATCAAGGAAAGCTCCTGTTCGTAAGTCCAGATCGCTCGTTTGTGTCAGAGCCCAGCTCATAAAATGCTATTAAGTGAATTACTGATGACCTAATTCCCAGCTGCAGGACACATTCCATTAGGGGCAGGCCAGCTGCCAAGATGTGTCAGCAATGACTGGATGGCAGAGTGATTGAAACTATCCTGCCTGGAGTGGCTGGGCCTCTGAGAGTGAGTTCATAGTCAAGAGGAGCTGCTCCTTTCCCCAACGTCAGACTCAGGTCTTCTTCTGGGAACCCAATTCACCAGCTTCAGAGAACCTTGTCGAAGTACCAAGGAGAACCATTACAAAAGGGACTGAATGTAGCGTCATTCTGCACTAAGTGACTAAAACAGCAAAAATTCAGTCATCATTCATTGACTAGCCTTGCAATTATTTTTTTGTTTCCATGGCAGGACTTCCTTTTTTTGCTTGTCTTTACTGCCAGGTCGTCCATTTTCTTCCTACTTTCTCTAAAATGTTCTTCATCTTATGCATTCATTTTGTGTGTCTGGTGGAGGTAACACCTGTGCCACATTGTCCACGTAGAAGTCAGATGACAACTTACAGAAGTTGGTTTTCTGCTTCCACTGTGTGCGGATAAGAGATGGAACTCAGGATTCCAGACAAGCATTTTTACCCACTGAACTATCTTGCTGGCATGAAAACCAAACAAACAAAAAAACAAAACAAAACAGTTAGTTCTTTGATCATACAATAAGGAAGAGTAAGAAGAACATATATCTTTGCAATTTTGATTTACCACAGAACTTGCATGTGAAAACTGGTAAATGCTTGTGGGGAAAATGTATCCTAAATCAAAATTAGGTGTGTCCCATGTGGGCCATTTCATAGTTGACATTTACTTTGTCTCAGAATTGGCACAAGGGTTAAGTAAGCTAAAAGACTTGGTAAGCTAGAAAGAAACAGGAGAATATAAACATACTGCTAAGTAGAGAATGGAAAGGTATTTCAACTGGATCCAGTCAACCGCTCAGGAAGAGGAGATGATCCAGTGAAGTTACCATCAGGGTAGCAGTCAGAAGGCTGATCCTAATACTGACCTCCTATCTAGACAGCATTGCTGTTCTAGCTCTTTGCTGTCTGTGAATGAGAAGGTGACTGATGGCAGGGTCATCAGATCCCTTCTAACTCGGAAAAGTCCTGTCTAAAAGCCGGAAGTCAGCCACGGGCAGGTCATTGCCCAGAAAGCAGGTGCTCCGTTCTCTTTCATGCTTCCCTGCTCCTTTTCCTTTACCTATTTCGCTTTATTCTCCATCTTTCTATTTGGAACTCATTGTTTTATGTTTTGTTTTTAATTTTGTCTTCTCTTCCTCTGCCTCATCTACTGATGATGCCAGTTAGTGACTCATTGTTATAGTCTTTCCTAGAAACCATCACAAAATATTGACCGCTAGTGCAAAAAAAAAAAAAATGTAAGGACATTTAAATTCATGGTGATGAATGAGTGGGGATGTTTATTGAGATAAGCAAACCAGGGAGGTTAATCCATGATTTAGAACTTTGCCGAGCATGGCATTCAAAAAGCAACTTGGAAGTCAAAAGAATCTGCGGTCAGCCATGGGACTAAGAATGAAAAAAACCCAAACAACTAAATTGAGCTGACTCATGGTTATCTGTGCTTTTACGAGTTTTTCATCTAAAATTGTTAATATTCAGTTACACTGCCAAAACCCTCGGGAGATGTTTTTATTATAGGGGTGTCCCTCCGCAAAGAGGGCTGGAAACAAAACCTTAGTAACTAACACTTTAGTGACCCAGGAGCCATGACCAATTAGAGCACACTAGTCTTTCTTTTCTTATATGTCTAGAAATAACTGCCATCCTCTAAGTTATTTTCCTTTCAACATTTTCCACCCAAACTCAACTAAAAAAAATTAGTTGCTGCCTCCTACACACTTGAGCTTGCTCTACAACTTCCCCCAATTCTGGAGCAAAAACTAGAAGGCTGGTGACCGAATGACATGCATTCCACTTAGGCCTTCTGTGACAGGGGTGGGGAAGAGTCTCCAATTGCAGGGCTGCACTCACTCCTCACCCCTGCGCCCTCACGCTAAAGACAAGATCTTGCCAGCCTGCATGGTTCTTTTATGTTAGTGTTGCCTGCGTTCTAAGACGTCTGCAAAGCCTTCCATAACCATCAGGTTCTTCCATAACCATCAGGTTCTTCCATAACCATCAGGTTCTTCCATAACCATCAGGTTCTTCCATAACCATCAGGTTCTTCCTCATCTTGAGCACATGTTTTATTTTATAAGAATTTCATGTTAGTGTTACCTATGTTCTAAGACGTCTGCAAAGCCTTCCATAACCATCAGGTTCTTCCTCATCTCGAGCACATGTTTTATTTTATAAGAATTTCAAAATATTCGTGTGTGTATTTTTTTTTGTGTGTGCTAGAATTATAGAGTGCTGTGAGCCACACCTAGTGTGGGTGCTGGGAACTGAACATGGACTCTCTGCAAAGGCAGCAAGTATTCTTAGCTGCTGGACCTTCTCTCCAGCCCCTAAACATGAATTTTTAGATTTTCTTTTGTATAACTTTTTCTGGTTTTTTTTTTTTAAAGGTAAGTATGTCTTAAACTCCTAAAACCAACATGTGGCCGGTATACAACTGGAAAAATAAGAGAAAAAAGTATCAGAAATTCCGTTCAAAAGGTCTCCTTACATACAATTTTATAATATATAGTTAGCATTTTATATCAACCAGGAAATGTGCTAACAGTATATTCTGTCCCTCCCATAGTCCTTTCCCTGTATTTCTCTCTTCTGTGTCTCTCAAAGTACGCCAAGGCACCTGTCTAAATTGCTTTTCCTTTGTTTTTTTTTTTTTTTTTTTTTTTTGACTTTAGCCTTCCTTGGAGTTCCCATATCATTAATTACTGCTATCCAGCTCATCTGGACATTTATGAATTGTCACTGTCCTCATCAGAGTACGGGTACCTTGAAGGAAAAGCCATCCCTCACTCCCGTAGCACATTCAGGCTGCGGCACACCTCAGGAAGTGTTTATTAACTGACTTGGTTTCCTTTCCCCAAGACTGGCAGACACTCAGATGGCTTGTGATGGCTTTCTTTCTTTCCTTTCTTTTTTTTTTCTTTCAGACTTCCTTTTTTTTTTTTTTTTTTTGGTGCAAGCATCACGTGGCCGCAGTTATCTAGGGCAGTAAGTAATGTTCAAGTGATTATAGCAGAAAGCTGAGATTCCATCAGCGCCCTGGGAGTTGCAGCCGGAGATCAGCTGAGCCACATGCTTAATATTTTAAACAAGAGGCATGGTCCTTTCATAGAGGTCTCTGCCGTTGATTCTCTCAAAGGATTTAGTCACTGGGCCACATTTAACATTCAGTGGGTCAGACCTTTATCCAAGCTGACGTCATCCGAATCCTCTTGCAATTCAATTTTAGCATGTATTCTGCCTGAGTACCTCTCCCATCTTGCCGTTTCCTCTTACTAGAGACCCGGCTGAATAAATAGCAGCTGATCCGGAGTCCAAGGTTTTGGAGAGCATTTAGTCAGGGTCTGTATTTAGTTACCCTGTGGGGGAAGGTGTGGGGAAAGAAAGAGGGGCGGGGCCCCTCTCAGCAGTGGGAGCCTTTAAGAATTGACTTGGGGAAAAAGGAAAACTCCCCAGCAGCTTAGGAAGGAGCCACCCACAAGGACAGGGACTGCCAGCTGCCTAAGTAATTCAGTCCCCTACACTCTGATATCAGAAATGGTCCTTTGCAGGGTATTTCTCACAATGCTAAATAAACAGCCCTCTGCCATCACCACCATTCCTGCTGCTTCCGGTTAGATTTCTCCTGGAAGTGCAAGGAGATTGAGTAACCCGGCTGAACTTTCCTGGCCTCCCGTTTGAATCCTCAAAAAGGCAGGATCAGCCCCCTCATCCCCTTTACTCCTTTTTCCTATCCCACCTCCATCCCCCACTCGCCATCCTTTAAAAACAAACACCCTGGTTTCCCTCCCTCCTGGAGCCGCCATTGACATCAAACAGGGTCTCCATGGAAACCAGAAGCAGTCTCCTGCATCCTGGAGCCAGGTTCTCTCTTTAGGTGAGGCAGGGCCTTAGGGAGCTGCAAGAAGAAAGCGTTCCCCCTGATTAATGTGCACCTGATGAGGAGAGAATTTAGGCAGAGGGGAATTAGATAAAGGGGGGGGGGGCTAAGGGAATAGATACACTTGCAATTTTTTATTTCAGTTTAAGCATAGCTCAGAGGAGACCTTGGAACCTTCCAAGAAGTCTCAAGGTCAAGGTCCCTGACTCCCAATCTGTCAGCATCCAACAGAGCTTAGTTTAATATGGAAATTGTTTAGGGATGCCTTAGTTACAATGAAGCTCCTTCCACACTCCACACAAAAGCAAAGCAATCTCCTTGGAAGCATTGGAACAAGTGAACCAATGCTTTGCGACAGGCTATTCCATTTTCTCTTCATGTAAACTGTACACGACTCCCATGTCACAGACAGAGGTGGACATGAGCATCAAGTGCAGTCACTGTCACCGTAGCCTGCACACCCAACCTGAAGGCACGGAGAAAACTCCCGTAGTTCCCTCATCCACATCTGGCTCTGCCGAGGGCAGAGAACATAACCCCCAAAGAATGCCTGGACAGTCACTCTCAAATCCTTCTGTGCTGAAGCACGATCCTGTCACAGCCTACCTCTTCTGGGGGTCTTAAAGTCCTTTTCCAGAGGGGTTCTGTCCTAGACCTGGAAGTTCCATGGGAGTCTCTGCAAACAGACTTTGCTGGCTTTCCTCCAGTTTAGGCCAATCTTTTGCCTTTCAATCATATTTCTGTGTCCACTGAAATAGTTTGCTCTGGAATGTTGGGTCTTCATTTCAGAAGGCCCTAGTACGCCATGAAACTTCAGTTAAATAAAACTGCTATGCTTTTCTCATGCTCATTTCTATTGACGGGGGTGTGACTCACAGTCTTAGGGTGGTTGAGGAGAAGATGCCACTTCCTCCTTTCCTGCAGTTCTGTCTCTTGTCATATTCAAAGACGATTTGTCATTTTCTGCTATAGCTGCAGCAAAAGAAAAACATTTATTTGCTGAAAACAATATAACTTGTAGTTGGATATTCTCATCAGACTTTCTTGGAACACCAAACTCCAAATAGTGGCACAGACTTACTATTAATTATGAAAGCTTGAACTTAGGTTTAGGCTTATTCCCAACTATCTCTTAAAACTTAAATTAGCTGTTTCTATTAATCTCCATTCTGCCACATGGTTTGATTACCTCTCCCCTGTACTCCACTGAGTCTTCAGTGTCTCAGTATCCTCTCTCAGACTCCCAGATTTATCCCGAGTCTCTCCTTGGAAGTCCCACCTATTTTCTCCTGCTTACCTATTTATTAGCCATTCAGTTTTTTATTAAACTAATCACAGTGACACATCTTCACATTAGATGTGTAAACTAATATACTTCAACAACACCTTCCTTATCTAACAGTTCTGCAAGGATGTCAGAGGTCACACTGGATCAGAGCCATGTATCTGTGGTGCTGTGCTCCTTCAAGATGTTCTAAGACAAAAACTCCATCCTAGCCTTTTCCAGACCTAAAAGCACACCTACATACTTTGACTCTCGGGCCTCTTTAGTTGCCCCAATGAGCAGTAGCATCACTTACTCCAATCTTCTTCTCTAACCCTGTACCCATTGCTTTCTTTTAAAGACTTTTGTGTCCATGGTCCAGGTAGTGCAGAGCAACATCTCCATCTCAAATCTCAATTTAGTTATACCTGGTAAGTTCCTTTGAGAATTATTCTGCAAATTATACCACATATTTCATGCTTTTTTCTTTCTTAAAAAATGCTGCCAAGTTGTTAACAGTTTGTCTTTCTTGTCACCAGATCTGTCTTTTTCCCAGGACAGACAAGTTTTGCTTTGTGTTGTTTACAAAAAGTAGTCCATACCATCTCTATCTCCTAACCTGCCATTTACTTAGTTCCCCACTATAATTTGTGTCTGTCCTCTTCACGGCACAAAACTGTCATGCCAAAGTTCAATGTTACCTTCAAATTGCCAATCTCGGGTGACATTTACCAGTCAGTTCCTATTCTTCTTGCTAG
This sequence comes from Alexandromys fortis, assembly GCF_014885135.2. Classification (NCBI taxonomy): domain Eukaryota; kingdom Metazoa; phylum Chordata; class Mammalia; order Rodentia; family Cricetidae; genus Alexandromys; species Alexandromys fortis. Next base: position 28,351,743 of record NW_026067944.1, read on the forward strand.
CATCCTTTGAACTTTGTGAACATGTTCTTCTTTATGAAACTTTCTTTTTTTGGTTCCAAGATAATACTTCTTTCTCCCTCTCCCCCTTTAGCTGCTGTGCTCTTTTGGCCTTGCTGTTTATTAATCTGTAAGCATCTCATCATCTAAATCTGTGTCTCAGTTACTTTTCTATTGCTGTGATACAATAGCATGGCCAAGAAAGTTAAAAAGGAGTCATTTAATTTGAGGCCCATTGTTCCAGAGGGCTAGAATTTTACCATCTTAGTGTGGAGCAGGCAGGCAGGCATGGTGTTGGGGCAGTAACTGAGAGCTTACATCTTGATCCACAAGCACAAGGCACTAAGAGAGAGAGAGTTAACTGGGAATGTTGTGGTCTTTTGTAACTTCAAAGCCCACTTCCAGTGACACACTTCCTCCAAAAAGTCCACACCTTCTAATCCTTGCCAAACAGTTCATCCAAATGGGGAGCCAGTATTCAAACATTATATAAACCACCACATGGATTTCCATTAATGTTTTGTAGGAACTTTCTAGGTAAAAGAGCTTGGAATCTGGTTTAAAAAATGATGAATATCAGCAAATCTAGTGAATCAAAATTCTTCAGATGCTTTGCATATTAGTTTTCTTCTTGCTATGACAAAATGCATGACAGAGGCAACTTACAAAAGGAAATATTTGTTTCAGCTCACAGTTTTACATTATAGCCTATATTTCATAATAGAGAAAGCATGGTGGTTGGAAAGGCTCAGTCCTTGGAGATTTTTGCCTATTTGTTTATATTTTGGTGCATTATAAAGCAGAAAGTTTAGACAGGCACCAGAAGCTAATGCAAATGCAAATGGAATGGAATAGTCAAAGTCTGCTGCCAAAGTTCTACACACAGGTAGATCACAGAAAATAAAGGTTTGATAGCCTCCCAAATCAGGACTATCATGTAACAGCAACCAAGTATTCAAGCATATTATTCAGGGGGAGGGGTTCATTTAAAATTCAAATTGTGACTATCTGTGTCTATGCAATGGCTTAAAAAATACCAGTATTCAATGTTGTATCAGGTGATTTATTGCCTGAGAGTTGTGACCTATTACTCCTTCTCCAGCCATAAGTCCCAAATTTATGACTTTTGTGTGTCACTTTTTGAGGTTTGACTCATGAATGGAACTAACAATAGGTAGACTGCATGAGAACTCACTGGTAGAATTATTCAGCCTGCATTGTGTCCTGGATTCAATCTCCAACACAATGAAGCAAAAGAAGGAAAAGAAAGAGGAGAAAGGTAACTGGAGAGAGATCTCAGTAAGGTAACTTCCATATAATCGTGATGACCTACCTGTGTTCTATTTCTAGCAACTAGGTAAAAAAAAAAAAAAAAAAAAAAAACCTCGGTGTGGTGGAACAATTATAATCCCAGAGCTAGGGTAGCAGAAATGGAAGGATAGCCATGTGCCCTGGACAGCCAAGCAAGCCCAATCTGGGAGGTCCAGTTCCCAATGAGAGACTCTATCACAAAACCGAAGATGAACCAGTCCTAAGGCACAGCACCTAAGGTTGACCTTTGACCTCCACATGTGCATGTACATGTGAACATATACCCCCTCAAAATAAATGTAACTGCATACCCATGAGTTTGCACAGATACACAGAGAAAAGAAGGAAAGAAAATGTAGTTACTAGTTACCCATCTTCCCCAGATGTTCCACAAGCATTTAAAATTCATCTTATTCAAGTGAACTCATTTCTAATTCTATTTTAGCAAATGACAACTCCATTCAAGTACCTGATCCCAAGAGCAGGAAAAAGAGTCAGAGATACACCTGCTCCCACTGTTAGGATTCCTACAAAACCACCAAGCGAACAGCCATAACATATATGCAGAGGACCTGGTGCAGCGCAATACAGGCCCCATGCTTGCTGCTTCAGTCTCTGGGAGCCCCTATGACCTCTCCTTAGTTGCTACGGTGGGCCATGTTCTCCTGGTTTCCTACATCTCCTCTGACTCCAGCAATATTGCCTCTTCCACAGGGTTCCCCATCTCTGAGGAGAGAGACCTGAGAGAGGCCTCCAATTTAAACTCTCCCAGCATAACATCTTGCTGTGAGTCTCTTCACCTGCTCCCATCTTCTGCCAGAGGAAGCCTCTCTGATGCCAATTGGTACCAATCTATGAGTATACTAGAAATACATCACATCTTAATTGGCAACCTTCCTTGTAATTCTACCAAAGTTCCCTAAGTTCCTTGACCACAGCCACTGCCTGGTGTTTGAAAAGTTTCTAAACACACACATACACACACACACACACATGCACACGCACGCATGCGTACGCGCGCGCGCGCACACACACACACATATATCTACCAATACCCTCTATCTCATACATGCATTCTGAATTGTGAGCATCACTGGTAACACACTGCCTTATATTTCTCACTTGTATAATTTCTGCTCCACAATAAACTCTAATATTTTATAGCTGACAATCTTTCAAAAGTGAGATGATACTTCGTCTCGTTTCCCTTTACTTCATCACTCCTTGCCTGTATAGCTATGGCCATGCCCTCTTCTGTAAATAAGAACTCTTCCTCAATGATGGCTACAATATTTATCATCAAGTTTTGAAACTGTCACTTCAGGCCCCTTCTTCTCTATCAGAAACTTGCAGAAATGGTGGCTTTTTGTCTTACTAATTATCTCCATATTCTTATTGTTGTATATAGTAACTAGTACATACTAGACTTTCAATGTGTTTTATGAATTAATTAGTCAAACCAGTTAATCACTTTATCAAACCCCTCCTCCCCACAATGCACCTCCTCACCCCAAATCTCATTACAGTAACTTGAGGGTGGAAGTCCCTGAGAGCACCCAGTCCACACAGCACTTGGCCAGCAACTTAAAATGGAAGGGAGCTTCTAGCCAACGCTCTGAAGGACAACAAACACTATTGTGTAATACTACTTTCTCTGGTTTTATAGCTCTCTCCTAAAAGCAACAGAAATGTAAATTCAACTATTGTAAAGTGCCTATAATTCAGCTGCTCTGGTTTAAATGAAAGTGTTTGTTGTGTGAACGTAGTTGGTTTGCGGTTACCTATTTTTAGAAAGCAGTTGGTTTCTTGTGCTTAGCATCACTGTCCCTGGATATCTTGTCACACTCACCAGGGATGTGCTGCCGCCTGAATAATTAAAGAAGGGCCAGCACCACAGCTATGACCCTGGAACCAGGGTATATATTTAGTTTAAAACCACCCACTGCCTCTCTGAGACTCACCAAGAAAGATGCTCTTCTTCCACCACTAGGAAAGAAAGAGTTTAGTTTCTGTAGGGAGCTTGAGGCTACCATGGCAACTTTTATCCCTTTTTCCATTGTCTGTGTGTGCTATTCTTTCCCCCTCCCTTTTCTTCTCTACTGGGTTGAGATGAATACAGACTTTACTGAAGGATAACCATACCTGTCCATGCCTGGTTAGCCCCACCAATAGAGTCTCAGAGCACTTGGATTCTAGTTCTAGCTTTGAAACTAGGATGTTAATATGGTCCTAGTTAGATCTATTCTCTTAAAAGTATCAGTGGGGGAGAATCTAGGTGAACACAAAGAACTACCTACCAGAATATATTTATAAATTTGTGTAATACATGTAAATTCAGAATTGGTAGAGTGGGATTCACAACTGTGTTTCACACCAAAGCCATAGAAAGGGCTACTCAGAAACACAGATGCCATTCCCTAGATCAATAGTTCTCAACCATTGACTTGCAACCACTTTGGCAAACTGAGAGAAACAATTTATAAATGGGACCTCCTGAAACTGAGAAACTTCTGTTAAGCAAAGGACACAGTCAACAAGACGAAATGACAGCCTACAGAATGGGAAAAGATCTTCACTAACCCCACATCAGACAGAAGGCTGATCTCCAAAATATACAAAGAACTCAATAAACTGGTCATCAAAAAACGTAACATATCTTAAAATAATATTCCACAGCATAAGACTACAGAATGAAAGGCCTGCTCTCTCACCTTGGGCAGGCAGAAATGAGATGCTTTTGTCTGTTCTTGTCAAACCAGGACATTCAATTCTGGGAGGTAGTGATGAGATTTCAGGTTTAGGCACCAGAATCAATGTTGACTTTCATCTCATTTACTGATAGTATTGGCAGTGACTACAAGTATAAAAGTTTTGAACATTTTATAGCAGATAGTATATAATCCCTTTTACAATTTTAAACCTGTCCAGTCATTGAGCAGCTTTTTATTGAGCAAGGATTTTATAGTGATGGTGTGTGTTATGGATATGTTGTTTTACAGCCATGTTTTTAAAAGATATATATGATAAACATAAACATGTGTACTTATAGACATTAGTTTATAGCTAATTATAACTTACAGGAGATAAAAATATGACAAGTATTGTTAAAATTGCAAGAGCTTATTTTATAGATGCTGACAGAAAGCTAAGACTCTATTAGAGAGACGAAGAATTATTACCCACAGAACAGTAGGTACCACAAGATTCATATCCATGCCAGCTTTCTGTGTGTTCTAAGATTTCAAGAATAGAATATTTAGGCATAGAGAAATGCTGTGGGGTGGACACATTGAATTTTGTCACATCCAAGGAAACCAAATTTCTTTTTTTATCAATTTTTCCATTCAAAAATTTACACTTCCTCCCCTCCTCCCATTCCCCTCCCAGTCCCCCCACTTACCCTCTTCCCTCCCCCTCTCTCCTTAAGAGAGGGCAGGGAATCCTGCCCTGTAGGCAGTCCAAGGCCCTTCCCCCTACATTCAGGCCTAGGAAGCTTTGCATCCAAATAGAGTAGGGTCCCAAAAAGCCAGTACATGCAGTAGAAACAAGTCCCAGTGCCTTTATCAATGGTTTCTCAGTTAGCCCCCACTGTCAGCCATATTCAGAGTATGGTTTGATTGCATGCTCAGATTGCATGCTCATTCAGTCCTGGTCCAGCTGGATTTGGTGAGCTCCCATTAGAACAGGCACACTGTCTTAGTGGGTGGACCAACCCCTAGCAGGTCCAGACTTCCTTGCTCATCTTCTCCCTCCTTCTGCTCTTCAACTTCTCTTCAAGAGCAGTTCGTTGCTCTGATGAGGGACTTTGTCTCTATGTCCATCCATCTCCAGACAAAGACTTTATGGTGATATTTGAGATAATCATCAGTGTGATAGTGAGGCAAGGCCAGTTCAGGCACCCTCTACTCTGCTGCCCAAGGACCTAGCTGAAACCAATTTTCTGTAGTCGGCAAAAAGAAAACTTATCCAGTCTTTGCCTCAGAGTAAGACATTATCTTTGTTCTAACAGACAAGAAGGAAGCTCACCCTTTGCTCTAGAGTGAGGCACTGCTTCTCTTTTCCAGGGTTCTTTACTATAACAAACATCCTTGAGGAGAATAAAGAGCAAAAAAAAAAAAAAAAAAAAAAAAAAAAAAA
>NW_026067944.1:28357426-28375291 GCF_014885135.2 Alexandromys fortis
ACTAGCTCTTGTAGACCAGGCTGGCCTCCAACTCACGGAGATCCGCCTACCTCTGCCTCCTGAGTGCTGGGACTAAAGGCGTGCGCCACCACCACCCCACTGCAAGAACAGTTTTTGAAAGGATCTTGCTCCTTATAAATTACACTGCTAAGGAGCTGATCTGCTGAGGGTACAATTAGGATAAAAAAGGAAGGGGAAACCAGGTTTATCTCTGTGGTTGTGCAGAGCATACATGAAAAATAACCCACCTGTGAGTTGTTGAAAATGAGGATGGTGGGTGTTCAGCATTGTCCTGGCCCTTCACAGAGGGATCAGACTAGTTCCTGTCAGTCTCAACCAGGATGCAAACTCTTCCCTCTCTAACATCACAGCCCTGTTTCATGGACACCTAACTGTCCTAGGTCTTTGAAAGAAGGGAAAGGACTATTATAGCCAAACAAATATGGTTGTAACAACTGAAGCCCTGAGAGGCTGACCCACTAAGTTTTCCCTCTCATTCATAAAATCCACTCCAGTGCTCATGACTGAGTGATATTCCATCAGCTCTGCTGCTTTCACAAACAAACCTCCACTCTTAGTGGCACCAGACAACATGTCGGAGTGATGGCTGCAGACGTTCAGTCTCTGCTTGTTTCCACTTGGCTCTGCTCCATATGTCTTTTAAATTCCTGGGTAGAATAATGACAAAAAAAAATCTCTGTGCGAATTGTACCATGTTCGCGGCAAGAAAAATCTTCAAAAATAATTAACAGAATCTTTCAAACACTTCCCAGTATCTCTAAAAGGTGGTAGAATGTGTTTGCCTTCCACTAGCTCATGCAAATCCTACAGGTAAGGTCAACGCCAACATTAATGAATAAACAAACAAGTTAATAAGTAAAAAAAAAAAAGCCAAGGAATTTGTGGGGGAAAAGAATATACTTGCTAGTAACAAAGTAATTTAAGATGAGAGGTACTTTTTTTTTTTTTTGGTAAATTTTATCTTAAAGTGTTAGTAATGGGTCCTCCTTCAATCTTGTTGGTAGAAGCAGCTTATAGCATAATGAAGAGAAGCTGGTGGGAAATCTGCTAGAAACAAGAGGCCAGTGTGTGCGCATTAAGAATGGAAGTGTCCTCCCGGAAAGACAAGTTTAAATAGCAGATATCTAAGGAAGGGAGAGAAGCAGGTCAAGGGCCTGGCTCAGCAACTGCCTGTGATGGCTAACATGCCGTAGATGTGTTATCCAGAACAATCGGGAGAATATCTCTGAAAATATCAGAAGCTGGGAGGCTCTTGAAATTGATTTCTCTGACTCTAATAGCTCACCAGACATATTTGTTTCTTTCTGCCTGAACCAGTCCCTCACCATCTTATAGCTGACTGTGTTCCTGAGGCTCAGCTCTACGCACACAGTCACCAGTTTCTTTCACTGAGCATGCCTTAGCAAGCTTAGCCTTAAGTGGGTTTTTGCTGCATAATGAGGGTTACTACACAGGCAGCAGAAATGTGAGGAAATGTGGAAGGCAGAAGATCACCTTTGAACAAAGGATCCCTCTTTGGTTGTTGGGTAGAGGCAATAGAAAAGGTAGAATGACAACAATGTTTTGATGGGTAATACATACCTGGAAGGTCATTATTAGTCTTTCATAAGTGGCTCTTGCTACTCTGGGGTGGGGTACAGTGTCCTAGTTCACTATCCAGGTAAATGAGAGGGCTGTATAGCAAAACATTCAGATGTGCAGTGGAACTTGGTGACGCAGCCCTGTAATCTTGACACAGAGAGGCTGATACAAGGGAATCACCATTCAGTGCTTTCTTAGGCTACACAATGAGTGAAAGTCCAGCTTGAGTAAGACTCCATCTCAAAATAAAAAGTCAAAGGGGCTGGGTATGTAGCTCAGAGGTAGGGTGTTTGCTTAGCATTTATGAAGTTCTCAGTTCAGTTCCTAGTACCACCACAACAAACAAACAAACAAACAGACAAACAAAAAACAATAGTGAAAATACTGAAAATCAAATAAACAATAAAACGTAAGTACGTCCTTCCCTGGCATGGCTGATTTATATCTTCTCTAATCCTTAGTCAGTGTGCAGATCCCAAGTTCATACTCTAGACATGCAGAGATGCATTACTTATCTATGTATTAATATTCCAAATTCCTAGGTTTAGATTGAGATTTCAAAGCTATTTAAATTGTCACATTATTCTAATTAATTCCAAGTATTTTCAAGAGCAAAAATGAAGGCTGCATGAACTTGGACCCTGAAATTTAATTAAAACTACAGGTATGTATCACTGGTATGAAAAAGTGTCATAATGACTAAACACCTTGTTCATTGTGTTCCTTCAATTCTTTTACTTTTTCTCAAAGAAAAAAACCCTCTGTTGATCACTTAGCTATTCAAATGTCATTACTATTCTAACCACGAGTGCATTTTTGACATTCTGAGTGAACAGATTTTTGCATGACCCAAATGGAAGGAGTAATGTCATGAAGATGCTCCAAGAATGGTAGAAAGCTTTCAACACCACGGCACATAGGATCATCTGAGTCACATTTGTGGAAGGTTTGGAAGCAGTAGCTATGTCTCTGTGATAACAGGTAAACTCCAAAATCTCAGGGGCTTTGTAGAAAGATACAAAAGACAAAAGGAGTAGAAGTAGGACCCCACATGATTGGTTCCTATGAGGACCCAAACATGATCTTGGGCACCTTCCTTCTATAGAATTAAATCTCTTTCCACTAGGTCTGTGCACAAAGAATAGAACACTATGGAATCCTGAAGACCGTATCCACCCTTTCTGCCCATTATCAAACCAGTTGCATGTTGTAACACCTTCTACCTAAGTACAGGGTACCCCATTGGGTGACAGAGGCCAGCAATTCTTCAGAAGTTTCCAGGTCAGTGAGAAAGCCTGTGTGAAAGATGGATGCAACACACACAACACACTACAATACACCTATGCACACACAGCATGCCCCACCATGCACATATAATGTAATTAAAAGCATCTTCCTTTGACATTCCAATGCACACCTTCTTTACCTTCTTTTTCTCCCCCTTGCTCAGCAATGTTTGCTGCCCCAGAAGATTCTGCAGCACTTGGAGATTCTGAGGTCAGGCCTCCGTCCCACTTTCCACTCCCTACCCTGTCAGACTAAGTAAAGGGATCTACTGCTGACAGAGAAGTATTGCTTGGGTTGGTGGGAAGCAGGCAACTTACTGCAAGGTTGGGATACATAGCACAGTTTTACACTGTCTGCCTTCCCAGCTTCCTCTGTGCTTGTAGTATTCAGGGCCAACACCTTCCTGTTTTCTTAATCCACAATTTAAGCTTATTTTAAACACCAGTGCCCACCCTCAGAGTTTCCTGACATATCCTATGGGGAAGACTGCTCGCTAACTTGAGAATATAAAGTAGGATTTAAAATAACATTACTGCCCCACCCATGCATTTTGAAAGAATAGGTGTAAGGATATTCTTGTGTGAGATAAAATTGGTGTCTATGCCCTGCCCGCAGCTTCCCCTTCAGTTTTAATTACTTCCTTCCTCCCACTGTTTTTCAGACTACCAGAATTCTATCAGTCCCAAGCATGTGGGGAAGTGGGCACCGCCGGATGGCTATTGTCAGTCAGGAAATAGCTACCATTCAAACACTGTTTGCTAATGATCATATTTGAAGTGATAAAATGGATGTGAATATTAAGTTTGAACCATCTCGGCTCCATCTCAGATTTTATAGGCAGGCATGGAAACTGACAGCTTTGCATAAACCTCCTTCCTTCTATTTTCTATGATTCTGACATATTCACATTCCACTAAATAAGAGTGCACACCATCCTCCGCCCACTCACCAGGCGTTCACTTTATATATATAGCTAGAGATATTCGATGCAAAACAAAGAAAAAAATATATTCATCTGAGGTAGAATCCGTGGCAGGCTGTTGAGGAGACGGGGGGCAAACTTTCTAAATTTAATTATCAGCCCTGGTCTCACTCTACAAAATCCTCTTGGTAAAGAAATTCTATTTGTTGTATTTCGGATTCTCACTTGTTCATTCATTCATTTATTAATCACATATGTATTGAGTGCTTCGTGGATACTTCAGACTACAGATTGTAGAAACCTAGGAGAAGGGCCTGGATTTTATACAAGGGACTCAAATGGCTGGATGCCTTTAACTCACCTGTCTGTGGACAGAGGAGAGGATTTGCATAGATTTTCAGAAATTCTAATTCAGATAGTAGATGTTTTGCAAACCTTTGTATTTTGTGTTCTCCCATGGTTTGTGCACATTTGGGAAAGCACAGATTTGTTGAAAGTGAAGACCACAAAGGTTCTCAAGGTTTCAATTTTAGGGGACCTTATATGCCTGCCGTGCATAGGTTATTGGTCTGCAGGTCTGAAAACTGTGGGTTGAGGATCACAGGATGAGTTCTCAGAATTGCTTTCCTACCCAGCACTATGGTGAGGAACCCAAAGGGATGCATCCATTCAGAGATACGCTAATGCCTTGTGGCTTCTTCGCCTTCTAATTCTTCACAAGATATGATAGTTCTAGATCCAAATAGTCAGGGTCATCACATCTCTGTGTTCTCATCTTGAATGTGTTCTACCTCTATATTTCAGTAAAATTCAGAAAATATAACTTTGTTTAAATTTCCATTCTCTAATTCTTTTTTAATTCACTTCATTTTTGTTTTCAAAAAATTACTTATTTTAAATTGATTTTTATTTACTTATTTTGTGGGTGAATGGGTAAGCCCTGTCATATGTATAGAGGTCAGTAGATCACTTAGGGGTGTTGGCTCTCTCTTTCCATCATGTGGGTTCTGAGGATCAAAGTTGGGTTGTCAAGCATCATGACAAATGCCTTTACCCAGTGAACCACCTCATCAGTTCTCATTTCATTGTCTTATTGACTTACCAATAGCCAAGGCACAGACTCTGAAAAAGAGATAAAATATCACAGTGTGTCTTGAATCCTCTGTAGGCATCAACAGCCTGACCATGAAGAAGGAAAACACAGAAGACCTCCAGTTGGCATGCTCTCCTCAGAGGAGCCATGTCATTTTAAACAAGTCACAATTCACAGACGGACTCCATGCTTCCTTTTGATGCAGGCTGTTACTAACTCGATGATTTTATATAACTGACCACTAGTCATTTTCACTTCAAGTAATTCCAGAGCCAGTCAGGCCTCATGGATAAAGTCTGTGACCCAAACTACGTGTGAGGTAGAGGCTAGATGATATCATTCCCAAAGCTAGCCTTTTCTAGAGAATGGGATAAAGGCCAGTCTGGGCAATTTAGCGAAATCCTTTGTCAAAAGAAAGTAAAAGGAGATCTGCGGATATAGCTCAATGGTAGAGCATTTGTCTAGCATGTACAAAGCCTTGGGTTCAATCACTAATACTACATACCACACTTACATGCATACATGCACACGCACACACGCACACACACACCGAGAAAGAGAGAGAGAGAGAGAGAGAGAGAGAGAGAGAGAGAGAGAGAGAGAGATAAAAAATTAAACACGACAACAGTGCCCCACACAATTCCTGGTCTAGGGAAAATTACCTCCAGCGAGAGGTTTTTCTACAAACATTGTTCAAACAATGACCTCTGGTAGTCCAATACCTGAAAACAAAATGTACTTCCTGATCCCAGCCCTGTGACTTCCACTAAGAGGCCTCAGTATAATGCTGGGAAATCTTTAAACTTGAAAGACTCCCTTTAAAGTTGTCCAGGAAAGACTTGTGGGACACTGGACCTTTCTTGCCTCTGTCTCATTGTGACTGTGCTCAACTATGCCGGTGATAATGGGCTAAGCACATGCTGTCTTTGTGGGATACTGGGCTCCTCTGAAATCAGCAGCTAACAGCCTGTAGTGGAGTATACAAGCAGTTGAGTTCCGGAAACCCATAAACCTGGGTTTGAAGTTTTCTGCTATTGTGATCATCTTCTTTCACACTAGCTCCCATGGCAGAGTAGGTGGATAACTTTGTTTTTCAGGAAATAGTTACATTTTCTTCTTTTTCCTCTACCCTTGCTGACATTCATCAGATTCAAGCAAAGTGTTCCATTTTTAGCAGAGTTGAGGATGGAAAAAAGTCACTGAGAAACCCAGCCCACACCGATCCCTTGTGGCTATCAGTAACCACTTCTTATTAAGGCTTCCCTGGAAGGTTCTCTGAATTGGTTCTCCAGCACTGGGATATATGCAGCGTCCTTCCCAATAACCTCACAGGCATGGAGGCAGGTTGCCTGCCCATTGCTCTAATTTCCTTCTTGTGCAAGACTTTAGCAGAAAATCATAGTCAGCGATTACAAAGCCTGAAACTCTAACCAATGTGGGCATTCCACTAACCCCAACTTCTGCAGCTGGTCATGTAAGGGCTCTGTCACATATCACTTGCCTCCAGAACTTCCTGGGCTTCTGAGCCTGGCGTTTTCTATGGCTTTAGTGACTCATGCTAGTGCAGACTTAACTGCTTTACTGGCACCAGAAAAAAAAAGTTTCTCTCCAAACCTCAGTTCCCCACAATCATATCTCTTAGATGCAGAAGGGAAATTATGTCTTAACAGCAATGGTAAGAGGCACTTTTAACTGAAAATAGAACCTACTCGTCAACTACATTTACTATGTCATCCAGTGTTGAGGTCAATCCTTTCAGAACTGAGGTCATACTTTTGTGAGAAAGCTGGCTGAAGGGGCTGGGTTTCCTTTCATGGCCTTCCTAAGGAAATCAGTTAAAGTCAGTTGACTGGGGAACTTTATAAACATTACATTAGAATTACTTCTCTTATGGTGTGCTAAACACGAGAAACATTCATTGTAAATTTGAATACAGATGTTATGGCGCCGGCCATCTTCTATTCTAAATCACAGGCTGCAACTCACCATGCCACTCTAAGCATGCAGGCATGGCATCTCTCCATCCTCCTAAACCATGTTATTGGCCATCGAGCCCCATATAGAATCAAGAGTGATATGGAAGAAAGTGCTGGGTGCTAGCTCATATATGCCACTTATGGGACACAGCAGAAGTTACAGCCAGAACGACATATTTACATTTCCATCAATGCTGCCTATATTTAATTAGAATATTCATCATTTCCTGCTCATGTTCAGAGTCCTCGTAGCTACCGCAAGCCAAGCTCTTGCAAGCTCGCCCTCTAGACCAATCAAGCTCTGTAGTTGGTCTCTGGGGATCCACTTTGGAGTTATGACTGCTTTGGAAGACTGTGAAATGAAAAGTACTAGACATAAATGGAAAGAGAAGCCATGATCTTAATGACTAGCTGGGGACTCAGGCCCCGAAAATTCCTCTGGGAGGCTATCTGGAAAGAATTTCTATTTAACAAGTTTCCAAGAAATTTTTAAGTTACAATCTAGCTCTTTTATATTCTGTATCAATATTTATTCTTATTTTTGACAAACAATTCCTCACTACCAACATATAGGAGTTATGATTCTACGCCAGAAGTTCTCCAACTGTCACCTGCATGAGAACTGTCCAGAGTGAGTCACCGGCATCTGTCCATCAAGTCAGCACATCTGCACATCTGGAGAAGGAACCAAGAATCTGTGCTCCTGATGAGATTCAAGTGACAACCATGCTGGCCTGGGATATATCTCCAGAGCCCTAATTGTATGTACTAGAAATAAAAGTGATATGTTTGGATTTGTGATCTCTTGAAACTTGATGTTCTTTTATTGTTCTTTGACAACAGCCAACTCCATAGCTTCAGTCTGTCAGTATGAGGAAGTGCGGCCTGCTTTTCTTCCAGTGCAGGATGGGCTGTAACTGCAGAACAGTTGATGGAACCGGTCTCTCTCTTTCCTCACACCAGGCCACATGACTCTTCATAATGGTTTATGCAACATAGCAAAATGAGTGTACCATGCATCATAGAACAATCCAATGTCCATTTCCTTTTTCACAAGTCTTGGGAAGAATTCCCTAATGAAGGAAATATTGGAAGACACAAGGAAAAGCAAGAAACTCAGTTAGAGACAGGTGCATCCAGATGCTGTGATTACATAGCAATACTGGAGAGAGGTGTTAGGCCAGGAAGCAGATGAGAATGTCGAAAGAAGTAGAAGCATGTGGTGTAGAAACTTCTCTAGTGTGTGAAGGGAAAGCATGGATGGGTGTACAGAGTGGTCCTGAAACTTAGTCATAGAAAGTACTAACTAGTCATTTGCTAATTACTACAATAACTCAATAATACTTAAAGGAAGACAATATTGGGGTGAAGAAAAAAAGCTCAATTTCAGAAATTGCTCAGAATTTCCAGATGGAAAAGTCCTGTTAGTCAATTGTATGTGAACAAATACAAGGTTAGGGCAAGTTTGAGGCTATAGACCCAACATATTTATAGCAATTATTGAAAAGAATTCGCTAGGGGAGACATACAGAGTTAGGAAGTCAAGGCCATGTGATGTGGCACCTGTAGCAAATAAGGTCAAACAAATAAACTCCAGGAAAGTCTAAGAAGGAACTTTCAAGAGAAAATATCAGAGAAGAACAATGTTTCAGAAGACATAGCAGAAGACCATTTGACAGAAAAATATACATTTTATCCATTGCTGTACACAAGCCCATGAAGATTAAACTTGGGGAAAATCAATAAATTTGGAAGCTATGTCATCATAAAACTTAATTGACTCATAGAAGAGTCATTTAATTTCAGTGAAACAAAGAGAGAGATACAGAGGCAAGGGAGGATGTGTACACTGTTTCTTGAATAGTTCAGTTGTAAGGAGCAGGGGACAGAGATGACAGTTCTCGAAGAGGATGGTTTCTCCATGAGAAGGTTAAACATGCTTATACATTAAGATGAAAACCAATCCAGGTGAAAGAATGTGAAAACACAGAGGGAGGGAAGAGAGGAAGAGAATAAATTTCTTCTGAGCAGAAGGTAAGTCTGCTCTATGGGTCTAGAAGAAAGGCTGAGAGCACAAATTGATCTGTTTGCAGAAAGACCGAGTCGATCATTGAGAGTCTTTGTTCATGAAATAGAAGGCAAAGACTCTTGTTAAGATGAAGAGGAATCCTAGCGAGTAGGTTGTAGGAAAAAAGGAGGTTTGAAATAATCTGTTTGCCATGGAAGAATCTACCGAAGGCATGTGAAAAAATAGTGTCAGGGTGATGTGGCTGTCCTGTGTAGCACCGGGTATGAAACACTACATTTGTAATGACACCATGTTTTCTCAACATTGTCCAATAGTCTGAGGAAAAGAGAAAAAAAGGGATGAATTAATGGATGGCTGTATCTTCAGAAAAACAACAGGATTAAAATCTCCTGGATGCAGCAAAGGTTTATGGACTACAGATTCAAAGATACTTATGAAAATGAAGAAAGCTACAGATGGACTGAGAAAACAAAGTGTTCAGAATGTTGACGAGTAAGAGGCTGAGATTTTTAATAGATGAGAATAATGTTCAGTAGCTGATATATTTATTTTACACTTATATAACATTATAATCTAAGTATTGTTTAGTATTGATTTATTAAACCTACATAATGATCTTATAGATTATTATTACTATAGTTACAGTCCAATTTGTAGTTGTTGTTTCCCCAAATTGCAGGTAAAGTGGAGTTACAGCAAGGAATTAAATCTGATGCACACAGAAATGCAGTTGCCTGTAGTCACACAATATTAAGTGAAGAAACTGGGAAATAAACTTAGGCTATTTGGCTACAGAGTTGCAATCAATACTACATTCCACTTCCTCTTGAAATTTTCAATTTCAGAGCTGCTCTAGGCTGATAGCTTTCAAACTTTGCTACAATTTAGATTTAGCCCGGCCAGTCTAGAAAAAAAAAAATCCCTGGAAGGCTAGATACAGAAGTCAGTGTTTCTTGAAGCTCTCATAATGATTGCAATGTGCAGACAAGTTTGATAACTGCTGATCTATGCTAACCAAGGAAGGAGCACAAGTCATTATGATCATATCGATGGGTAAATCAAAGTGGACAACATGAGTCAAAGTAGCACAAGAAAATTCTGTTGCTCTGGTGGGAGATCTGGTGGAATTCGAAACATCTAAAGACAATTAACTGGTGTAGACTCAAGAATAGGAAGTGTGCTTACTGTTCTTGTTGTGGCTAAAGATCTGATGGAAGGGGTGGAGGGAGGGAAGAAGGCAGGAAAGGTCATTTGACTCCTGGTGGGAAAGAGTATCTCTAGCCATGACAGTCGTGTGCAGCACTCATTCACACTGCATACACAGTCAGGAAGGAGAGAGAGATGAATTATGGGGCTGTGTTTACCTTTTCCTTTTTACCAGTCAGGGACCCTAACCCATGGAGCAGTGCTACCACATTCAGGGTTGGTTTACCCACTTCTTATTTAACATCTTTGGAAATACCCTTACAAATGTTCATATAAAAAAATTCATAGGTGCTTCTAAATCCTTTCTAGTTGACAACATGAATCATCACAGGGAGTAAGGCAAAAGTCCTGATAGCAAGCATCCTGGAAAATAATAATCATAATAATGTCTAACTTATAACCCCTGCCCCAGAATTTAGTAGAATAGCTTTTTATGAGACTAAAAAGACTGTATTTTAAAAAATGAATGGCTAGGCTCTTTTATGTCTCATATTCTAGAGTAAGGTTTCTTATCGACTCTTACGCTCTCTCTCTCTCTCTTGTGCAGTCCAAACTGACATTGTCAAACAAAACCCAGTATCAATAGCTCAAATCCCCAGGGTAAGCAACCTAAATATGTGCATAAAAACACATATATGGATATAATATCCAAGAACAAATTGTCATTTAATTTGTTTGATTATAAAAAAGTAATATCCATTATAGAACATATTTTATATGCCATTTGAGAAGAATACAGTTCAATTACAGTGTGAAATATTATTAATTCAAAGATACATCTTGATTCTAGAATTATTAAAATCTTGCTGTCCAGAAGAATAGATATATTAGATTTCATGGGATTTAGATTTTGATGAAAAAAAAAAAAAAGAAACAACTATAGCAAACTACCAAAATAGTAGGAGCAAGAGGACTAAAACCACTGGACTTAATAAGGAATGATTCAAATTATGAAATATTTTATTTAGTGTGTTCAAAGAGATTCACAAAGTGTTAATTGTAAAGGATAAAAATATTGTTCTTTCAATCAGACTACAAAAGAGTTTTGGGAAATTTAAAGTATAATTGTCTTTATAAAAAATTTAAGCAAAGCTCCAGCAAAGTTGATATGCTGGATGCTTGGTTTCCAGTGTGATGGATCCTTTTTTCCTTTTTTGGATGTAAGAATTTTTTTAATATAATCTTTTCTTGTTTTACATAGCTATCCCCATTCCCACTCCCTCCCAGCCTCTTGCCCCACCCCCCTCTCCATTCCTCAGAAAGGATAAGGCTTCACTTGTGGAGTCTATAAAGTCTGACACATCACTTTGAGGCAGGACCAAGACCCTCTCCCCTATATCTAGGCTCAGAAAAGTACCTCTCCAAAGATAATGTGTTCCAAGACACCAATTCAAACACTAGGGGTAAATTCTGGTCCCACTGTCAGTAGCCCCAAAGACTACCCAAGCTTCATACCTGTCCACCACATTCAGAGGGCCTAATTTAGTCCTATGCAGGTTCCCCTGCTATCAGTCCAGAATCAGTGAACTCTCACTAGCTCAGGTCAACTGTTTCTGTAGGTATCACCATCATGGTCTTGACCCCTTTGCTCATATTATTGCTTCTCCCACTCTTAGACTGGTCTCCAGAAACTCAGGTCAATGCTTTGCTGTGGGTCTGTATCTGCTTCCATCAATTGCTCGATGGAGGTTTTATGATGATAATTATGGCCATCAGTCAGAATGGCTATGATCAAAAGCATCAATGATAGCTTATGCTGGAGATGTGGCATAAGGGGAACACTCCTCCATTGCTGGTGGGATTGCAAACTTGTATAGCCACTTTGCAAATCAGTGTGTCAATTTCTCAGAAAATTTGGAATCAATCTACCTCAAGACCCAGCAATACCACTCTTTAGAATATACCCAAAGGATGCACACTCATAACACAAGTATGTTTGCTCAACTGTGTTCATAGAAGCATTGTTCATAATAGCCAGAACCTGGAAAAAACCTAGGTTCCCCTCAACATTACCAATGGATAAAGAAAATGTGGTGGGTACAACATTTACACAATGGAGTACTACTCTATGGCAAAAAAAAAAAAAAAAGACATCTTGAAATTTGCATGTAAATGGATGGAACTAGAGAAAGCCATTCTAAGTGAGGTAACCCATAACCCAGACTGAGACAGACAAACAGTATGTACTCATTCATAAGTGGATATTGAACGTAAAGCAAAGGATAACCAGTCTATAGTTCATGATCCCAAGGAAGCTAGGTAACAAGGAGAACCCTAAGAGAGACATACATGGATACCCTGGGAAGCAGAAGTAGACAAGACCTCCTGAGAAAATTGGGAATGAGGGGGCAGGAGAAGGGAGAGTGGAAGGGAAAGGGAAGGAGAAAATGGGAGGGGGAGAAGAACATGAGGGAATGGGATGTTCAAGAAGAGGGAAGGACAGAGAGGGGGAAAAAGGAAAGGAATATCTTGATAGAGGGAGTCATTAAGGGATTAGCAAGAAATATGGCACTAGGGAAATTCCCACGAATCTTCAAGGATGACCCCTGCTAAAACTCTAAGCTACAGTGGAGAGGATACCTAAACTGTCCTTCCCCTGTAATCAATGATGGAATTTTTAAGAGCTAGAACCTATTGGAAGCTACTTTAGGGAGATACAATTGTTATGGGTGGTATTTTGAGGTTTCTAAAGCTATGAAGAGACTCCATGGCCATAACAACTCTTATAAAGGAAAAACATTTAATTGGGTGGCATACATTTTCAGAGGTTTAGTCCGTTACCCTCATGGTGGGACATGGAGGTATGCAGAAAGACATGGCACTGGAGCTGGAATTGAGAATCTTACATTTTTAATCCGCATGCAACAAGAAGTGAACTGACTTACTGGAAATCATTTGATCATATATAAAACCTGAAAGCCTGCCTCTGTAGTGACACATTTCCTCCAACAAGATCACACCTACTACAACAGAAAATGGACTAAGAAGTGGGCTATTGTAGAACTAAAAATTTTTCCTTAGGATTTTTAAACAGTATATAAAATGACATAAAATATCATAGAAAAGTTCAAAGTTAGGAGGTCACTGGAGATTATGCAATACAATTAATTAGGTGCATATTTTACAAATAAGAAATGTGAAAGGAAAGAATAAAATTTTAAACAATGTATCACATAAAAATTTAGAACTAAAATGGATCTAAGTCTTTAAATTCAGTACTAGCACAATGTGGAGGAAAGTGAAGAAAAGAATTCAAATTTTAAAGATGGAGGGAAAATGATGTGGGAAGCACTTCTGTATGATGCAAATATGTTTAATTACCATTTGTTAATAGAGAAGCTTATTTGGCCTATAGCCAGGCAGAATAGAACCAGGCAGGAAACTCAAGCAAAGATACAGAGAAAAGAAAAAGAAGATGGAGTCAGGAAGATGTCAGCAGTATCCAGAGAAGCAAGATGTGAAGTAACAAGCCACAAGCCTTGTGGTAAAATATAGATTAATAAAAAAGGGTTAATTTAAGTTGTAAGAGCTAGTTTATAATAAGCCTGAGCTAATAGGCTACATGGTTTGTAATTAATATTAAACCTCAGAGTGGTTATTCAGGAACTGGTGGGTGGGAGAGAAACCTCCAGTTACAGAAAAATGTTTTTCAAACTTTAAGAACACAAGAGAAGAGGGTACTATTAGCAAAAGCCATGAACTGTCATCAACTTCTAATTCATCACCTAAGACATCGAGAGACAATACAGGAAATGCTATAAAACATACACATATGGGTATCTATACATACACTCACTATAAACACATAATACTATACCCAGCCTAAATGTCAGCACAATAGGGAGTGTAGTGTTGAGAGGGTATCATGCTTTCAGACATGCAAATACTCTTACTCTTTTAGCCATTATTTCTGAAAAAAAATATTTTTTACCTGAGGAAAGCAGTAAAGACTGAAAGAGAATCCAAGGAAGACCAGTGTAGCGGTTTCTAGAGCTGTAGAGGTAAACTGCAGAAATAAGAAGGAGAAAACTCTGCAAAGCTGTGTAGAAATGAATCCACAACGTATATTAATATCACCAAAGCAGAGAGCTAGAGGCCACTGAAAAACGTTTTCAAGAAGAAAATGGCTTCCTACTACAGAGTAAAATTAATTTGAGAGTTAAGTGCAATTTTATTATTCTTACAACAATATAAAATCCACAAAATGTCAAAACTTTTAATATATACTATTTATTAAGGGACTAAAATATTTATACGTATTTACTAAAGCAAACAAAAATAGAGCATGATTTCGAACATGTCACTAGAGATGTTCATCAGAGGGTTCTGTTTTTGATACAAAGAAAATATTAGCTTCTGCATAGGTCCATTCACAATGAATTATGTTAAGTGAATATTTATGAAATTTATTTAACTTTGATTTTTAAAGACAAACTCCATAAACAAAGTATAGATGGTAATAAATAATCCCTTATATTATTTCCCTTATATTGTACAGAGTCAAAAATAACCTACAGTAGATATATGCAGGTAGTTTATAGGTAGCTAGTATATAGATGCATATAAATTAAGTATACATACATAAGCCTTAAAAGTATCTGTTTAAAATTGCAAAAGTAGAAAGAAAAAGCTAAAACATTAATTTAATGTAAAATATTAAAAGAACAGGATTGTGTTAGTGGGATGAATTCTTTGGATACCAGTTGAGATATAAGATTATTATTGATATCAATAGAGATCATTAACCAGAAACTTAGAAATAGAAACATCCCAAACCAGGTTACTTCTTGGGAGTAGAACGGTGGGAAAGGGAAAGGTCTGTTCTTATTTCATACCTACATATCATGTTTCAGCTTTTATTACCACTGCTTTTATGATTAAAGAAAAAATGAACAGTCAAGGTGATAGCAAAACAAATTTATAAAGCAGGATTTGTTTCCTTGTAGACATCTCCCAGCTCCCACAGCTAAAAAGTGAGCCTTGATCACCCAGGCACAGATAATCCATAAACCTCATTACAGCCAGGAACTTCTATGTCCTCTCCATCATCACAATAGCTTATTTTATTACCCACAACCACCAAAATAGAATTGATTTTTACTCATTTTGCCATGGCCACATGCTGGGTTCTAGTGAGAAGCAAAATGACCAAAAGGCACACTGCCACAGGAAGAAAAGAACAACCTAAAGACACCACTGGTTTCTGACTTGAAAATAGTCCCCGAATAATGGAAGCTGCTCCAGGGAGCATGCCTGCCACAATTCAGGAGTCTGCACAATTGGAAGCATGGATTTCTTTATAAACCCAGTAGGAATTTATCACAGTCTATAGCATAATGAAGTCGATTTTCATATCAATGTTAGAAAAATCTATTGTGGAGTTTCACACTATCTAGTGAGGGTCTAATAGGTAGGTCTGGGGACAAAAAAGAGATGAGCTGCAGAGGCAGTCTATCACATGGAGCTAGAAAGTATTTTCATGGCTGAGGTTTGACAAATTTGCAAGTGTGTTCAGCTGAGTCTGGTTGCAAACTCTGTACTGAATAAATACAAATGCCTCTCACACTGTATCTAATTGTTTAGTGATCAGTTGAATGGAGTAGTATGGAAAGTACAAAGAAATCCTATTGACTAATGTAAGAGTCAGACAGGGGAAACTCACCTTCCCATCTGCTTTCTCTGGCACTCATTAATCACACTGGCATTTAGGAAATGGCAGCCAGGTGCCCAGGATAGTAGAAAATGGAAGCTGTAAGAAAAAAAATGAAAGAAAGGTTTGAGGATTTTTTTAATCCCCCCAAGATATGTGTTATGGAAAGGGGATGAGGGAAAATGCCCCAAGCTTAGCGACTACTTCCCACAGCATTAGCAATTTTCATGCACCAAGTTTTTCTGTGTATTCTAAGATTGGAGGAAATAAGCACTTGGAAATGTTAGAAAAACATTTATTTTGTCCCATTATTAGTGATTGATGATTCATTAATTTGGGGGAGTCTACTCACAAAGAAAACCCATTATGATATTGAGCAAACCTGCTTTTGGCAATTAAATAATGGCTATCCACATCTGGTTTTCAGTTTCTTTTACTTGATAAAAATCCCAAATACTAGATTGTCTGAGTTGATACCACATGCCTGAATATCTCATTCCAGTATACCGTGGGTGAGTTCTTCTACAGTAGTTCCTAAACTGTGTGTAAGTTAGCACTAGGCAACAGGTGAAATGTTGTGTACCAATGACAAGAGGAATGATACGGTCTGGCACTGTGATTATCCATTACTGTCAGAGATTTCTTATCTCATTTTATATTTAATGAGATGAACTAGATAACATGCCATTTTTACATTTAGAATACTAACAGCAGTATGTGTATTTTGAAAGGTAATTTTCCTCTTCACCTTGTGTGTATGTTTTCACACTTGTGCACATGCCTGAATAGAGGCCAGTAGTTGTTTTCAGATTTTTATCCATCACTTTCTACTTTATTTAATGAGCCAAAGTCTCTTTCTAAACCCAGAGCTCATTGGTTAAGCTAATTGATCTAGAGAGTTTGCCTAGGAAACTTCCTATCTCTACCTCTTGTGAGATGAGATTGTATATAGGCAGCCATACCTGCTCAGATTTGATGTGGGTTCTGGGGATTGAACTCAGGTCCTCATGCTTGCACAGAAAATTATTCATTATTCATTGCTCCATCTCCCTTGCTTGAAACATAATTTCTTAAATTTCCTAATATAAAGTACAGAAACGTTGGAAATACTGTTTTTGTAAGGTTTGTTTATTATATATATATATATATATGTGTGTGTGTGTGTATGTATATGGATGTTTTGTCTGCATGTACATCTATCGGCACATAAGAAGTCATCTGATCCCATGAGGCTACAGTTATAGATGGCCGTGAAACACCATGTAGGTGCCAGGAACTGAACTCAGAACCTCTAAAAGAGAAGTCAATTTTATTAACTACTGAACCATTACTCTATCTATGCTCTATCTCCCAAAACTTTGTTGTTGTTGTTGTTGTTTAAGACAGGGTTTCTCTGTGTAGTAGACCAGATTGGCCTTGAACTCACAGAGATCCACCTGCCTCTGACTCCTAAGTACTGGCATTAAAGATGTGTATCACCACCACCCAGTGGAAATTTTATTTAAATTAGGTTATAAAATGGTCTCTTAATAAAGGACTACAGAAAGGGATAAGGCTGTGACTGGAGTTTTGACTTACAAAGCTTGGAGGAGATATTTGGTAGACTAATATGTAACTATAAATTATTTAATCCAATTAATTATAAGTCAAACCTTCAGGTTCCTTTGAATTAAAGTAAAACACTCACTTCCATTGCAATAGAATATGCCATAATGCAACATCATGCAATGTCATAATTATAGACAACACTAGATAGAGATAGTTTAAAAAGACAACTAAATACAAAGAGGGAGTGAAACTGAGTGCAAGATTGTAGCTCAGTTGGTAGAGCATTTACCCAGTATGCACAAACCAGTTCAGTCCACAACATATCATAATCTACAACTGATGATGAGTGAGTGCCTGTAATCCCAGCACTCAGACAGTAGAAGCAGAAGGATCCAAAGTCCAAGTCCATCAGATGTCTAAGGCCACCAGAAGTCAATGCCATCAGAAGTCCAAGGCCACCAGAAGTCCAAGGCCACCAGAAGTCAATGCCATCAGAAGTCCAAGGCCATCAGAAGTCCAAAGCCATCAGAATTTCAAGGTCATAATAAATCC
>NW_026067944.1:28375586-28381551 GCF_014885135.2 Alexandromys fortis
TCTCTCTCTCTCTCTCTCTCTCTCTCTCTCTCTCTCTCTCTCTCTCTCTCTCTGTGAGTGTGTGTGTTCAGATTTCCCACCTAATTTTAATCTGCTTAGCCATTAGCCAAAATAACTTTATTCATTAACCAATAAAAGCAACACAGAAAGACATCCCATATCACAAGGTCATCAGAAGTCCAATGCCACCAGAAATTCAAGGCCACCAGAAGCCTAAGAATATCAGAATTCCAAGGTCATCAGAAGTTCAAGATCATCAGAAGTCCCAAATCACTAGAAGTCTAAGACCATCCTCAGTTACATATGATAACTTTTGGTATATGAGACCCTGCCTCTTGTCTCCTTTTGTTGTGATAAATGATGTCAAAAGGTGAAGGCAGGAAAGAAGATGCTGTTTGATCTGAATTCATTAACAGAATAGATTGAGCTAAAATCTTTGACTACAGGCACCAGTCTCACTCTCTCTACCACTGTAACAACACCACCAATACATACCCTTGTTACCCATTTCTTTTTTAAAATCTTTCAAATTTTTGTTTTGTTTACTTTTAAATTATTTCTTTTATTTTGGAGAGTATAATATAGTCACACCATTTCCCCCTTCTCTTCATCCTCCAAACCTTCCATATACTCTTCCTTGCTTGCTTTCAATTTCATGGCCTCTTTTTTTTCAGTTATTACTGCTGTATATACATATATACATACATATACCTAAATATAACTTGATCAGCCTGCATAATGTTACTTGTATGTCTGTTTTCAGGGCTGATCATTTACTACTTCACAACCAATTATTACACTCTTCTCTGGGTAAGACTATTTCTCCTACTCTCTGCTAGCTGCTTGTAGTTCTTTCTGTCTGGTTGAAGCCTCCTGAGCTTTCCCAATCCACTTAGACATGAAGGTTTTGTTATCCTCATTCAAATCATGTTTAGGCAGTCATGCCAGAGAGACTTTATGACTATAGCTTCTATCATTACTAGCAGACATAGTGTCACAGCAAAGTCCCTGATTCTTTGGCTCTTACAGTCTTTTCAACCCCACTTCTGCAATGGTCCCTAGGTCTTAGGTGCAGGAGGTTTTTTTTTTTTTTTTAATGTATCCCTTGAACCTTGACTTTACAACTTAACATTTTTTATTGATTGTAGTTTTCTGTGATATTCCCTGTGTGAAATTCTGAAATCCACAAAATTAGAAAGCCTATTTAGTTAGTTGGTCATCTTCATCCCTACCCAACCAAATGATTTCTCCTCTTATATTAAGCACAAATTTTATTGAATCATTCTGCATAATATCCAAAGGAAAAAAGCCTTCTATTCCAGAATAGAATGTTCTCAATAACACATAATTTCATAGTTAATGTATTCAAATGTGCATTTCATCACTTAGATTGTCCTATGTTGACATGCTGCCAAAATATCGAAATTAAGAGAGCCAAGATTAATTATCAAAAAGTTGTGATGCATTTTTTAAAGCACAGAGATGGAACTCACCTCATCAGCTGTGGGGAATACTAAATAGTGTCTCCTGCAAAGAATATTTAGACTGTTTGGTTATTTTGGCCGTTGTTACTTTTGGATAGTCCTCTTGGACTATCATTTGTGGTTGTCTTTTCAAACAGGATTTGAATTTTTCTGGTAAGTCTCATATAGTTATACTTGGCTTCCCCCTCCTAAGTTCACTGAATGCAATGCCAACTTCTTGCACTACATAGGAGTCTTGTATTAGAGCAGTGATCATCAATTAGTTACCAGTTATGTGTTTGGTAATCCATATATGTTCTAACATTTCACTGCGAGTGATTCTTTGAACCGATTTGTTCACTTATAATGATGTCTGAATAACGATTTTGCAGAACTGTTTAAATGAACATGAGACTCGGTTCTGGTGATAGTTTCTCACTTGTATGTCAGCAGACAATGCAGAGAATACATGGCATTCCTTGTCTTCTCAGGCACTACTGAACTTATCAAATGTTTGGCAAACATCTCCACAGATGTTAATAAACTCTCAAATCCATATGTTTAACTTAATAACTTATAAATTATCAATGCTAGAATTGGTTATTCTTGATGAAATGCACGTAACTTAACCCTGAACCCAAATAACAAATTAGAATTATCAGTTTTGCTCAGCTTAAATGTACATTAATAATTCTTAAGTAAATTTAAAGAATAGTAAGAGCTTTTCAAAATATTATATATAAATGCTTTAAAATAAAATGAATGATATTATTAATGTGATGTTACGTCAATGTATCAAATTCATAATGATACAGTACTATTTGGGTATGAAATAGCTCATCAAGAGGTCAATGGTACTGAATGTTGGTTTCCCAGCTCAGGGAACTATTGAGAGGTGACTGAATCAATAGAATAATCTATAACTTAATGGGTAATCAGGAAGTGGGGCCTCATTGAAGGAAGCAGATTACTAGGCCTATGATTTTGTAAGGCATATCTTCTTCTGTGTCCCTGCCCCTTTGTTTCTCTACTTCCTGCCTATCCTGAGGTAAGCAGCTTTACTTAACTAGTCATGCCCTTAAATCATGATGTTTCCACAATAACAGACGCAAAGCAAGGGTGCCAGCTAACTATGGACTAAAACACTTGAAACTATGGATCAAAACATGACCTTCCTGTTTTAAGTGGCTTTCTCAGATATTTCGATACATTAATGACTAATAGAACTGATAAATTTTAACTTATGTTTGGTTGCAATAAAAAATATTTTATGAGCATAAGTTATTTGAATTAGCAAATGTATAATCTTGGTCTCAGATGCATTCCATGTCTTATTTTGGGCATATGGTAGTAGAAAATTCTGAAGGATCAGGTTAAGAAGTAACAGACAATGATTGCTCTCCTGGACCAAATTGAGCCGTACACCAACTGCTTCTTCTTTTTCCCGGGTATTTATTGGTCCCATCTAGAAACTTGAAAAAAGAATGGAATAGGAAATCTTTCATCTAGGAAGAAAAACACTAAAGTGGTCCTGACACTAAGACTCTTGTGATGTCTAGTTTTTGTTATAAACTTGTTGAACCTTGGAATTGCTGTGGGAACACACTGCTGGGAATGTCTACAATGTTTCCAGAAATGTTTAATGGACAAGGGAAGACTCACTTTCCATGTCAGCGGCACCATATCATGGACTGAGATTCAGGCACTGAAGAAGGAGAAAGGAAACTGAGAGTCAGCATGCCTTGCTCTACTTCGTGACTGCAGATGCAGTATGACCAACTGCCTCCCCTTCCTGCCGCCATGTTTGGATGGACTGTGCCCGCAAACCATGAGCCAAAGACAGCCTCTTTCCCTTCAGTTGCTTTCACTAGGTATTTTGTCACAGAAATGGGAAAAGTAACTAGTACAATTATTGTAATAAAGTGATTTGAATCATTATCCAGTCTTAGAAACCCTACTACAGCCACACTTGAAAAGTAAGCTAAAATGCGTGGCACAAATTTAGGTCGAGTCTACAAATGGCCCATCAGTGAAAAGGGGCTAATCAAATGTAATTGAACTGAGTGTTCCAATTAAGTAACAGCTGAATCATAAAAATCTCTTGGAGGCAAAAAAAAAAAAATCACATGTTTAGAACACAGGCCATTTACCTCTAGGGATGGAATGGTGGTCTTGTACCACTATGGGACAGACATCACATGAATTCTACAAGAGCAAACCTGGGGCATACCACATATGACTTCCAATTATTCTTCACATCATCTTCTCTTTTGGCTTCTGATGAGGATATCAACACAGATACCCATGTAAATGCTTTCCTGTTCACAAGTCTGGATTTTCAGCAAATAAAACTCTTGCTAAAAATCTATTAATAGCATACTATTTCTGGGATGATTAAGCAAATAAACAGATATTATTAAGGTTTCTGATTTGGGCCAAGATTATTGATTATCAGAAATGTCCCATTTAAATTATATTTATTATATTCTTATTACTAAATACTTAAGATATATTTTCCATTTAAAATAAACTATATATTTATGATGAAAGTGGATAAACAATTGGTTCATTCATTTTCTAATTAATTGTCCTGATTTTCTTGTATTAAATTAAAGGTTTTCTAAAACATCTGCATTTTACAAAAATTTATTTATTTCTTACTATGTTTTATGTCTAAGTATCTAAAAGGTCATTGTATAGACAGGCATAGTGGCAACACTGGTAATTCTAGCACTTGAGAGGCTGGGGCAGGAGAAGAAATTTTGGGTTTCTGAATCCCTGTCTCAAAATAAGTAAATGAAATAAAATGTTATTATCTGTGGATCCTCTGGGAGGTGGGAGAAAACGCGCGAGAAAGAGAGAGAGAGAGTGTGTGTATTGTATTGTGCGCATGTGCATACATATGTGTATATGTGTGTGCATGTACGTGTGCACACCTCTGTGTGTGTGTGTCCATGTGTGATTATATAGAACAGTATTACTTTTGTCATTCTTATTATCTGCTTTTGGTTTTGTCCAACTATGGTACTACTGACTCCATTAGTGAGGTGTACTGTGGACGGATCTCACACACCTTCCACTTAGCTGTTGAAAATCTCCCACCTGAAGTTACCTTGACAGCAAAACTGTGTTCTTCCAAGTGGATCCTTTTCTCTTTCATTAGGCAGACAGGGAGTCTTCAAAAGAGGTGAGGATTTTGTAAACATGGAGAAAGATCAGAAGATAAATGGGGTAGAAGTAAAATGAAATTTCCTCATTTCAAAGTTTCTTGAAGTTCTTGCAGGCTCTAAACTCTCAGTGTTTAACTTACAAAAACAATCATCATATACCAAGACCGGAGAATATGTGGGTTTCTGTTACCACTTCACACCCTTGGCAGTCTGGTCCCTGTCCTTCTGATCTTCAATGTACATGTAGTAACAAAGATGAAACAATGGAAGGTGTCAGTGTGTCCAAGTGCCAGTTGGAGTGAGATGCCACCATCCCCTCCCCTTCTGAAACAGTAGTTACTTTCCACTTCTTATTTTGGTTCATTGTCTGGTTTGAATATTTATTATGTTTGTTAAGAAATATTCATCCCATTCCAAAATAATCAACTTTATACCAGTGGATGAAAGAAAGCGGCATCACTTGCTCATCCTTGAGACAATTTCGCTAACATGATTCAGTTCACTTTATTTATTTTTTTCCATTCAAAAATTTACACTTCGTCCCCTCCTCCCATTCCCCTCCCACTCCCCCACTCACCCTCTTCCCTCTCGCTCCATCCTTAAGAGACAGCAGGGTACCCTGCCCTGTGGGAAGTCCAAGGCCCTCCCCCCTACATCCAGGCCTAGGAAGCTTTGCATCCAAATAAATTAGGGTCCCAAAAAGCCAGTACATGCAGTAGAAACAAGTCCCAGTGCCTTTATCAGTGGCTTCTCAGTCAGTCCCCATTGTCAGCCACATTCAGAGTCTGGTTTGATTGCATGTTCATTCAGTCCTGGTCCAGCTGAATTTGGTAAGCTCCTATTAGAACAGACACAGTGTCTCAGTGGGTGGACCAACCCTTCGCTGTCCAGACTTCCTTGCTCATCTTCTCCATCCTTCCGCTCTTCAACTGGACCTTGGGGGCTCAGTCTGTTGCTCTGTTGAGGGACTTTGTCTCTATCTCCATCCGTCACCGGACGAAGACTCTATAGTTATATTTGAGATAATCATCAGTGTGATAGTGGAGCAAGGCCAGTTCAGGTACCTTGTCCTCTGCTGCCCAAGGACCTAGCGGGGGACATCCCTGTGGACACCTGGGATCCCCTCTAGCAACCCTAAAATGGCTCCCTTAACGTAGATATCTTTTTCCCTGCTCCTATATCCACCCTTCCTTCATCCCATCAGACAAAGTTCAAATGGTCAAAAGACACTTAAGGTCATGCTCAACTTCCTTAGTGATCAGGGAAATGCAAATCAAAACAACTTTGAGATACCATCTTACACCTGTCAGAATGGCTAAAATCAAAAACACC
>NW_026067944.1:28383946-28408072 GCF_014885135.2 Alexandromys fortis
TCAATTTGTCTTAAATGTTTTTAAATAGAAAATGAAAATGAGACCTAGAGGCACATCTAGAATCCTTCATTGCCCTGAACTGTGGAAGCACTGATGCCTGCTATTGCAAACTGCGAAGTGCCCGAAGGACTGGGTAGGGGTCACTTGGGGACCATGCCAAAGAGGTTTTTTATTTATTTATTTATTTTAATTTTTAGCCCTTTTGCTTAGATTTTCAAAATGAAAAATACTGAGAAATATATCCTCTCTGAATGATGAACTCATAGAGCTGGGAGGGACCTGGGGAGACTAAGTTCTCTGCCATGACACCACCGTACCCAGCGTCCTTTTGCTAGCAGCAATGACAAATGACCAGCTCCTACCTGGACACTTCCAGGGGTTGGTGTGTAGTTATAGTTATTAGAAAGGGCCTCCACAAACTGATACAATTTTTCTTCCTCTTATTCCCCACTATTAATCTTCATTCTGCCCCCACAGAGCTCCACAGAGGAGTCACATCCTTCTTTCTGAAGGTGGCAACGCAAACAACCTTGGAGAGAGAAGGCAGGGTAGAGCAAAGGAGTGATGGCCTGTCAGTTATAAAGAGGGACTGTGAAGTAATCCCTCATGTGGATCCAGCTTTGAGAGGAGAAGCTCGAAAAAACACTTGATGGAAAAAGAGCAAGCTGAGGGTAGAATCCACTTCCTAATGAAGAGGATTCATGGGAAATGCACGAATAAAGAGTGGTATCATCAAACCGGAAGTTGGAAACATGGAAGATGTTGTTAATATGAAAGACAAAAGAAGAAGTACTTAATGTTTTAGAATCATCGGGGTGAAAAGACATTGAATTTTAAAGAACCAGTGAGCTGTGAGATAATGTATTTCCTAGGAATTGCCATTAGTTGTTCTGGTCTTTGATTTCTGATTCTCATTCTCATTCTCTCACCCTCTCCAGTATTCCTACCTGTGTGTAATTTAATGGATTTGAATCTGGTTCTGTTGATACTATTATATCATTAAGATCCTTATGGTCAATATGACAAGCAATAGCTGTGGCACTCCAATCAATAATAGAACGCTGTTTTTGCAAAGGAAAAAGGTTAAGTACCTCTCTAGTTTGTGTTTTGTTTTTGTTTCTTCTTTTTGCTGTTCTTCCTTTTTCATTGTTAATTAACCATATTTTTCAATTAATATTTTATCCTTTGACAGTTTCATAAATATGTACAATGCATTTTGACCAAATCAATATAACACCCCCCTGTCCTCTTCCCTCGATCCTTCAACACATTCCTTTTCTGCCTTCACATCATCTTTTTTTCCTTTTCATTATAGACACTGAGTACAATTAGTACTATGTAGGAGGAAGGCCTGCTTGTTTGTTCCTGACGCCTGGCTAGCTTAGCCCTGAAATAACAACAAAGAAACTGTATTAATTAAATCACTGCTTGGCCCATTAGCTCTAGCTTCTTATTGGTTAACTCTTATATTTCTATTAATCTGTATATCACCACGTGGCAGTGGCTTACCGGCAAATATTCGGCATGTCTGACTCTGGAGGCGGCTCCATGGTGTCTCTCTGACTTTTTCCTTCTCCTTACATTCAGTTCCGTCTTCCCTACCTACCTAAGTTCTGCCCTATCAACAGGCCAAGGCAGTTTCTTTATTCATTAATGGTAAATACAGCACACCGAGGGTACTCCCACATCAATACTACCTCAATGAACATGGGTAAACTGCCAGTGGCCACATTCCCAAGTGGCCATCAGTTGCCAATAGGTCTGCATCTGGAGTCAAGGCTTATGGGTCCCTTCCCCATCATTGCAGGAATTGATCTAGTGCGGTCTTACAGGCAACTATAACTGCTATGAACTCATCAGTACTATGATCACACCACATCCAGAAGACAGAATTTCGGAACACTCCTCCTTGTCCTCTGTTTTTACATTTTCCCACCCACCCTTTAATGTTGTTAGCCAAGTCTTAAGAAAGTTAATATAAATGCGGCATGTATGGCTGAGAACTCAACAGTGAGTTATTCCCAGCACGTTGATCAACTTTGTCTCTTCGTTGGCTGCTGTCCATTATAAAAACAAAACAACAAAAACATAAAAGAAACCTTCTCTGACAGAGGTTGAGAGCAGCACTGAACTGTTGGGCAAGTTTCTACTCTTTTCACCAAGTCTCAGAAGAGTAGAAAAGAACTGAGAAGTAAAAATGCAGTCATTTTTTACCCTATGAAGATGAGAAACAAAGTGCCTATTCCCTCCAGCCTTCATGGAAACTTAAGGGCAAAGGAGAATGAGTTTTAAGACCATTCTAATTTTAATTTTTAAGAAACTATCAAACTGGTCTTCACAATGGTTTCAACCTTTTATGTTTTACCAAAAATGTTTGTATAACTTCTCTATCTTTGCCAACATTATTCCATGTTATCTGATAGTACACATCCTAATGTATAATGAGATTTCATCTCATCCAGCTTTCCCCAAATGATTAGTATTGTCAGTCATCTTTTTATGTACTTATTGGCTATCTGTGGGTATCTTCTTTAAAGACATTTATGCTTTAGTTCTTTGCCCATTTTTAAATTATGATGCTTGTTTTGTTGACTTTTAGAAGTTGTTTGTACATTATTTCTTTTATTAAAGAACAGTATTGCATTAGGTAGACATATTAGATTGTGTTTTTATGTCTAACCTTTTTTTTAGATCAGAAGGCCTTTTACAATTTTAGCATCAGCACAAAGAAGTGGCCAGTAATTATCCATGTGTAATAACTACCAAAAGAAAATCACTGATTTGTTCCATGAACATCTGGAAAGCACCTACATTATATTAAGAACAGTTTCAGGCAGAAACTCTTCCTAAAGGCAGGGAATTAGAGATGATATGCACAAGCATCCTGAATATTTCATACTTATGCAGACAACATATGCTTCAGAACCTTTATTATTAATGCCTGCAAGTACATACCTTAAACAAAATTTCAAACTGATGCAAATATTATGGCAAAATCTTTGAGCAATTTTTTCCAACATCTGAACAAGAAAATATAGTAGAATCTGTATTGACATAGTTTATGAATCTTTTTATCATATTACTATACATCTATTCTGCAAATGGATAGACAAAGGTGTAGAAAGTGCCATTATAAAGTTGTATCTGTTTTAACAGAGACTGTGAAACATAAAGAATGAAGATTATGATCATGAAACATATGAAGTCTTATATAATAGATAAACACTAGATGTAAGATATCTAAGCAATTTTCTGAAGAGGTAGGTCAGATACATGCCAACTACTATGAATGAAACACTCACTTCATTCAAGCAAAATGTGCCAGCTCTTTTTAATGACATGATGTAATTAAAGAGGTTACAAAGTTTTAAGCCTAATAAAACCTCAAATCAATATGCTTATAAAGTCAAAATGTCTTCCTCTAGATAAGAAAATAAATTAATAGAGCAGGAAGCTTCTATCTCTTATAAAATACAAAGCTATTTATTAAAAACAAGAGTAAAACAAAGTAACAATAGTGGAAAATATTGCATAATTTACATACACACAACTAGCTCTTCAGGGACTCGCTCAGCTATTCAAGATAATTGATGCTTTCTGCTTCCTTCTGCATACATCGTAATCCCATCTCTAATCTAAACATCCCTTGTTTATCCACTTTGTGTCCTTCCAGTCTAGTGTACGGTCCCACCAGTGCTCACTTGACACAGCTTCTTGCCGCCATCTTGTTTCTATGCGCCTACTCACTCATATCACATATTAGCAGAATCAGGAGGGATAGTCTGAAGACATGAACCAGAGAACACATTCCCTTCTGCCTGACAACTCATGGGCCTTGTCCTCCAGCAGGCTCTACACCACCTAGCCCAAGCTGGACCCTCATCTTTTGGTTCTCTTGCTTTTGATCACAAGGTCCAAAAGATGTTGGGATTCTTTCAGTGCCTTGACATATCACAGAACATCTACACATGCATTTCCTTGAGCCAGGACTACTTTTCATGCCCACTTTTCCCAGGAGGAGATCTTTTTTATTACACTTTCTCAGAAAGGTCTTATGAAACTAACCCACCCAAAGGGGCATCCCTGCACTCCTTTATTATTAATATTCAACAAATTTCTCTTGACATTTATTCTTTGTAATTATTTTAGTCACTTGTTAATTTTTTCTCACTTCCACAGGAGTCTTGCTCCCTTTTGCATTCTGAGAGCTTAGCAATAAAAGACAACAATAATTATTTATGAAAGCAATATTTTGTGATGTCTATATTATCTCAATTTACCCATAGAATTCTCTCAGTATTATAACCAGTTCCTACACCTAAATCAAATAGTGTATAATCTTGAGACATTTTTATTGTCTAGTTCAGACAAAACAAATTCTTCTGGAGACTGTCTGCTAACAGATGAATCATTCGTGTTTCATAAGGTGTTTACTTTCCATCCTAGAAGGCAAATATTAAAATATATGGCAGAAAACGTATTCATACAAAAACAAAGACATTACCTTGACTTGTATTGAACTTAAAGACAAAGATGAAAGATAGCAGACCACTGCTCCGCCTGGCACTCAGTGTAGGCGAGGACCATCTTTGCATCGATGAAAACAAAATCCAACTAGAAACTTGCCTGGATTAAACACAAAAGAAAGCCTAAGACCAAGTCTAGTAAATTTCTATGTTTGCTCAGTGACAACTGGCATCACTGGGTTTGTTCCATCTTCTAAGTCATCAGAGGAAGTGTGTCAGATTAGCTTCTTGTGAGGCGTGAAGGCTATTCTTGGTTATAAACTTGACTGTATCTGGCATAACTGTGATCCGGAAATGGAGGGCACACCAATGAGAGATTTTCTACTTGGTCTGAAGTAGATGAATCCACTTTTATTCTGGACCTTTGAGATAGGAAGATACTCACCTTTGATGCAGATCTTGACGGGGAAAGACACAGCCTTTAATCCAAATTTTGAGGCATGAATACATACCTTAAATATGGACCATGTCTTCTGCTGAACGTCTATATAAGGACACATAAGAAAACTTTTGTTCTTTGCCTGCTTGCCCTCGTCTTGCTAGTACAACCATTCCTTCACCGGCATGGGAGCCCACTTTTTCAGAATTTCAGCATATAAGGAAGACCATCAGAGACATCCAGCCTTGTGGGACTAAGCAACTACTAGATTCTTAGACTTTACATTCACAGTTAGCAATTGTTGGATCAACTGGACTGCCGTTTATAAACCATTCCAATAAATCCCATATACACACATACACACACACGCACACACACACACACACACATGCACTCACACAGAGGATCTTTTCATAAAATATTATGTGTGTTTTTTTGTTGTTGTTGTCATTCTTGGTTTTTTGTTTTGTTTCACTTTGCTGTTGTTTATTTTTATTGTTGTTGTTCTTGTCTATGTTGGAGTCCTCTACTTCAATTAGCACATGTAAGAAAACTGGTCTCTTTTAAAATGAGATCTGAAATGGAAAGGTATACCCCAGTAAATGAGAACTCAATAAGGGACATAATAAAAATGAACAGAAATAGAAAATAAAGTCCCTGAGAAAGGGACTGTATTCTTTAGACATCATGGGTAAATGATTCAGGACCTGTGTTTTCTTTCTTTTTAAACTTCTTTCTTTGTGAATTATTTATCTTCCCACTAAAAAGTGCTCACTAATTTACAGATTATCACACTTAGGTCTTCACTCACAGGGCTCTATGTCAACTTGTCACAAAAATACTTTCACGGCAATGTTTATACCACACTGTGAACAGTAAAGTTGTGGGGCCACCCTAGGTATTCAGCCACAGAGCAATAAAGAACATATATATTCATCATCACAGACAATAAAGGTATATCATTCACAGAATATCTGATACAACTAAAAGTAATCATTTTAAGTAAATTAAGCCAGTCTCGGAAAATCAAATATTATATTTTTTTCTCATTATGGTTCTTAGATTTTAAATAGATAAATAAAATCATGTGTTAATGTAGCATTAAAGTGAAAATATTATAGAGGAATAAAGGGACTAACAGGAATGGTGAAAGAGGGGAGTGTTGGGTGAATATAATCAATGAACAATAGATACTTGTATAAAAATGTTATTTACCATAGGATTATATACAATGAAAAATTTAAAAACATGAAAGACTCAAATAAATAAAGTCAATTTATAACTATTTTAAAAGGAAATCCTCTTTTTCTCCTAAACCATGTATGTGTGGGTCTGTGTGTGCATGTGTGTTTGTGTGTGTGTGTTTAATGCTCCTAAACTTAGGATGAGTTAGCATTTCAGTATCATAAGGCAAAAATACTCTTAGTACACCTATCAAATGACATAGTTTATGAACACTGTACTGTGTGCAGTTAGCTATCCTTGTGACTGCTTGGCTGATGGGAGCTCTGGTTCTTTGCCATTAGCCAGCATCAAGACACAGTATTGTCCAGCACATGGCTGGCTACTCTGAGAAAAGGTTACAACTCAAGATACAATGTGTGATGTCTACTTTCTTATGAATTACGGCTGAAGAGCACTGGACCATGAATATGTAGACTTCAGCAGAAGCACCTGTGGCTTTCCTTGGTGTCTCAGTCACCCTTAGTTATAAGACAGTTGCATTCTCAGTTCTCTTAAGAGGACATATTAGTCCCTCAATAAGCAAATGAGTGTTTATTGTTTTCAGTCTCATCAGCTCAGCCTCTTCATGAAGCAGGAAGACAACATCCTACCTGCATTCTTGTTACCTGGGAGGTGAGCTTCTTGACATCTAAGATCCTCTGTAACACTAAGATATTTTAAGTAAGGTACAGCAAAACTTGAATTTTTTTTTCTAGCATTCAGAATCTGGGTTGCTACTTGCCTTTAGCTTCTTTAGTAAAACATTTAATACTGATTTGTACCTTAAGGACTGGCAAACTTTCAGAATGAAGGGCCAGATGGTAAATCCTATATGCTTTATGGACCATGGAGTCTGTGCCACAATTCCTACCTCCACTGTTTTAAAAGAAAAGCACCCACCCCCGCACTCAGGCATTAGATGCTTTATGTTCCAATAAAACATTTTTCATATGAAAACCAAATACAGTCCATACTTTGTCTGTATCTACTCTAGACACATACTCTGTGTAGGAGGATATAGCATTTGTGGAGATGGGAGCACTTTCCAGCACAAAACAATGTAGAATAAGAAGCCATCACTGTTACTTAGTCCCTTTGAAGATAAGTGTTCTTCACCCTTCTTAGCAAGCTGCCACTTTCATGTCTCTTCAGGCTTTCCCAGTGTTCCTTCCAGCTCTCTGTAACATCCAACTGTTGGTCAGTTCTATAGAATTTCACAAAATTTATGGCACACTTCCTAAGGTTAGTGTTCTAACAATTCAAATTGCTTGTTGTCCTCTGTTTGTTCTTGGTGGTATCTTAAAATCACTATGACTGCTTCAGCCTGTGTGACAACTCAGTTTGTCAGCCCAGGACGGGCAATGGTTTTGTTGTCTAAGAGAGTCCCAAACTGTAGCCTAGAAGATAAAATAATGGCAGAAATAAGACCAGGGTTAAGAAAACATCAATTTAAAAAATCTGTGTATGAACATGATAGAAGAGGCTTCATGTATTAATAGCATTTGTAGAACAATGTGCTAATGTCACTAGCCAGGAATGCAAAGTGCTAGCTCTCAATGGCCAAGAAAGAGTTCATCTCTAAAGTGTAGATGCATATATGAATATGCAGAGTGTGCTAAATAGGCATCCAATTGTTTCTGAGAAGTTGTTTGGGAGACACACTGTGTTGGATTGGCCCTTTGTGAACATGTTTGTTGTTCAGAAGTTTGTGGTTAGCATGGAAACTATTTAGGAAGACCCAGGTGTTGTGTAGTTATATAAAAAAAGGTAAACAGTTTTTTTATTAGCATTGAGACAGTATGCACCATGCTAATGGATTTAGTTTGTGTCAGTGGAGGTTATCTTAGGTGGCGGATTGGAGACAACAGCCTTCTTTCAGAATCTGAGGCACTGTACAAGAAAAGTATTTATGGAATTATGGCCTACATAGGAAGCCTGATGCAGGGAGGATGGGAGCAGGGTGGTTGGATCTGATAATGTATAATTCCCACATAGACATACGCAAAGTACAGAGATAGAAAAGGAAGCCAACAGAATGAACCAACTGTGGCCATCTTCTACATGACATTCGGAGTCACTAAGATTCTGGGACTACCCTCTGAAAAGTGGCCATTCCTTCACGAGTAAGAAGATAACATTTTGCTAGCAGTGGTGGCACATGCTTTTAGTCCCAGCACTCAGGAAGCAAAGGCAGGCAGATCTCTGTGAGTTCAATGTCAACTTGGTCTACAAAGTAGGTTCCAGGACAGCCAAGGCTGCACAGAGAAACCCTGTCTCGAAAGAAAACAAAATCAAAACAAAATAAAACAAAAATCAGAAAGAGAGACACCAAAGAGCCCCAAAGAAACAAACATTTCATTTCAAAACTTTACTGTGAAAGTTAAACATAACAGATTTCAAATTCTGAAGGAACTGTTCGAGACTGATGGTCTCATTTGAAAGGGTCCTATATGGATGTATTCTCTTAACCACACAGAGCAGTCTGTAAAAGAATGGAAGATCTGCACACAGCATGCTCATCTCAAAAGGCTTCATCACCCTCCGTCCTCCAGTCTACTGTGTCTCTCGTCTGCCCTCTTAGCTCTTTTCCCGACTGTGGGGATATAAGCACTAGACAAGGAAGGGTTCAGTGTCAGTATGGGATTTTCTCCCACACCCAGTTTTAAGTCCTTCTTCCTCATTTTTTTTCTTAATTTCCCCTTTACACACCTACTTTCTACTTTATGTCTTTTTCATCATTCTTTTCATTCTTATTTTCCATCTCCCCTTAATTTTCTTGATATATATTTCTTTAATTTCAGAGCTACACAGGGAAATGCATATACTTCCAATTTTTACAGCTAATAATTTCTTTTTCTGGAATTGACTTCTATTTTAAAGTTAATAATGATAAATTTTACATAGATGTACATCTATAGAGATGTATGTGTACACACACATATATACATACATAATATAGATATATACATATATAATATTATGTTACTTTCATTTAAAAGGGGTCACAAAATGATGTTGAATTGACTGTGTGCATGGAATATTCCTTTGCTTTTATTTTATTATTTTTCCCATGGATCAGCCCTTCACATCGTATCTTAACTGTCCAGAAGTAGCACCTTGACCTTTGAATCTGCACCTGCCCTTTCCAAAGATCAATACATCTCTACCCTGGCCTTTTCTTTCATCCTTTGAAATGAATGGAAGGGATGCCAAATTTTCCTTCTGCAAGCCTAAGCACTTTGGAAGGTGAGCAGAGCGGAGGTACCGGGTCTCATACTTTACACAATTAGTAACGTGCTGCCTTGGCAGAGCACACTGGGAAAATACATCACGTCACTGCCTGGCCCTTCTCTAATGCCGTTTATGCACTCCACCTACCCAGTGTCCAAGTTTTCCCCTTCACCAGGAGCCCGGGTTCCTTTGCACAGTGCACAGCTCTAACTCACTGCTCCATTTTTATCTGGCAACCTATTTCTGGCCTCATTTCTATGCATGCAGATGTGGGTTTCTGCCCTCTGGAGAGCCGGCAGGCACCCTGTGGTCTGAATCCTCTTGTCCCTGAACATTAGACACTCTGTTACCCATGAAAAGCCAGCAGAGTAACGATGTAGATAGGGAGCCTTAGAAATTCCACTTTTATTTCAGTCAATTAGCATGTTTCCTTCTCTTCTTCCCGTCAGCACAGAAAGATGACTAGCTCAGGAAAATGTAAAGGTAACACTGATTGGAAGGCAACCAGGGGAGCTGTGCATTTCAGTTTGCGGTAGTAGAAAGATGTATTTCTACCACCAGCTTATCTTCCACAAAAGATAAGAAAGTTCCAGAAAATACTGCTGGGAAGTGAAATTTTCTCAGAAGAAATTGTTCATGCCCCCATTGTTTTTAAACATGAATAAACAGTGTGTTACCAACACATCAGTTTCTCTTCTTTTGATGGCTGTATCCCTAAGGTGCTCATTCATGCTAATTATCTCCACATTCAGGTTGAGTGGTCCCTGGTCCGCCCTGCCCTTTTACATTCAACCTTTCTTACCTGACCCCAGAAACCTCAGTTCATCAAGTCCTTCCTCTGCTCAATTCTTTCCTGACTTCTGATGTCAGCGCTGTCCAGCACCAGCCCCTTCATGCCCAGTCTTCTTTTGGCTGCACAACAGACACTGCTTTCTTTACTTCCATCACCGCAGTGAAGGATTCTCTTGCTTTATTGCTGCCCGTTTCCGTCCTTCCACTATCAAACTGTGGGTTGCTGTAAGAGCTAAACTCTTAGGTTTCTGCTTTTCTTGATCATTTATTCATCATTTATTCAATCATCTCACCTTTATCAGTCAGTTATCAGTTATCATCCCCCATAATGTTCATCCGAACTCTATCAAAATTCAAGCATTCAATATTACATGGATAACCAGTAACAACATCTTAGCATCTCTGTGTACTCAAAATTTAGTTGGTTACTTCTCTCCTCCCTCTCACTACATTGCAATGACTATTTGTGTGTGTGTGTGTGTGCTGTTTGGTAGAGACTATAGCTTATCGTATAGGTGGTAAATTTAATTAAAATTAAATTTAATTTTAATTTAAATAAATAAGAAATAAATGAGACCACACTCATGGTAATAGGTGAACACCATCCAATCTGTAGAGGTTCTAAATATACCATACAAAGGAGGAAAGTGGATTTTCTCTCTCCTATAACTTTAGCATCCATCTTCTGTCATCATTACTCGCCATTCTTGGCCCTACCTAGAACTTAGTATTAAGGTTTCCCTGGCCCTCAGAACTTTGTAATGGGACAGGATTTCCTTCATCTGATTTGAAGTTTCTCCTTTGCAGACAGCAAATCATGGCATTTCTCAGCATCCATGGTTAACTAAGCTAGTACTCCAAAGTCTCAGTATCTATCTACCTATCTGTCTGTCTGTCTATCTATCTATCTATCTATCTATCTATCTATCTATCTATCTATTTATCTATCTATGATGGCTATTCCTGGTTGTCAGCTTGACTATATCTGTAATGAATTATAATCAGAAATGTAGGAACACACTTGGGATGCGGATCTTGAGGTAGAAAGACAACATACCTTGCATTTGAATCTTGAGGCTGGATGACAAGCGGCTTTAATCCAGACCTTGAGACTGGAAGGCACACCTTTAATCTGGGTCACACCTTTTGTTGGGATGTTGTATAAGGACAATGGAAGAAGAAATGGGTATTCTTCACCAGCTGTCCTCACCTCCCTCAGCCCATCCATTCCCCCTTCGAGATCCTGGCAGTCCAGCTGAGACACTCAGCCTCACAGGATTGAGAAGCTACTCGATTCTTGGACTGTCCACTCACAAGTAGCCATTGTTGGGCTGCAACCTATAAGTTATTCCAATAAATTCCCTAATATACTAACCATCATCTGTCCCTATCTTTATCTATCTATCTATCTATCTATCTATCTATCTATCTATCTATCTATCTTACATCCCTATGCCTGCCAATCTATCGGGTTCTGTTTCTCTAGAAAATTCTGACTGACGCATGCATTCTACATCTGCACTAAATGTTATCTCTCAAAGCCAGCCTACTCAAACATTCAAACAACTCAAATCCATTCGACAAACCATGACTTGAGTTGGATATCAAGAGCTGCATTAAGGACATTCAAGGTTTTCTGCATGTACCATCAGCCTAATCTTGGTTTTTATGATTCTTCAATGTGGATCATCATTGCTGTTCAAAAAGACTGTCCGTTATGTATATAGTACTACACCTATCTTTACTGCAATTCTGCATCTCTGGTTTGCGGCCTTTCCTTTTATGTGGAATGCTTTGCTGTGTGGGTACTGACAGTCAACGACAATAATCAGTGATTTTACAGAAGTTTCTGTATCCCACTGGTCAAGAACTCAGCTGAAGTGTTGTTAGCTCTGTTTTGATATCCACTTAGAGTTTATTTAGGAAAAGAGACTTAGCCATTCTGGGATCCCATTCCCTCATATAAAAAAAAAAGAGAAAAATACATGAACTATCATTTAGGGTTGGTTGAACATATAGAATAATACATGTGAAGCACTTAGCATAGACCCAACCCCAATGAGTACTCAGTAACGTTAGCTGTCATAATTTTTGGTGTATCTTCCTTCACCATGGTGAACCCAGCTTTATAGAGTATTTAGTTGATGGATCATTTCTTGTGGGAATGAACATTGCAACAATCATGCACTGGAGACTAAACACAATCTGTGCTGGAGGTAATGACTTGCTGAGGACAGGCAAGTCATATATGGAAATGTTATCAAGCCGATGATGGTATCACAGGGGCAGGCTCTCTCCCTCTATTTACCTTCAGCTATCGAGGAAGAATGACAGCGGCATTACTGGTGCTTCATATATATAATGTATCACACAAACTCCACAGAATCCTCAAGTTAGGAACTTGAATTTAAGACCCAATAAATTCTTCAAGTTAAGGCATATGAAGAGTAAGTTTCTAAGTCAAAGTACGCATGATTCTAGGGTTCCTTCTCATTGTGGATCCAAAGGATCACCTCCCAGTGGAGACTGAGCAAGAAAAGGAAATCACTGTGATTTTGGATCTTCATCACTAACTTGGCCTCTCTCTTCTACAGCACATGAATAAGAGATTCTCCTCAAAAACACAGTCTAGCACTGGTGCTTCATGAATGGTTGCTAGTTTCAATAGAAGCTTAAGAGAAGACATGATTTAATCATTGAAATTTATATGACAGATCTTTGTTTTCTAACACTCCTCATTAATTAAACTGCCTCCAACATTAACATTTGTTAGAGGAGGCCACTTGTTCATCCCAGCCACCCAGAACCAAAATAACCACACAGAAACTGTATTAATTAAAACACTGCTTGGCCCATTAGCTCTAACTTCTTATTGGCTAACTCTTACATCTCAATTTAACCCAGTTCAAGTAATCTGTGCATCACCATGAGGTCATGGCCTACCAGCAAAGTTTAAGCACGTCTGTCTCAGCAGTCCATGGCTTCTCCCTCACTGCCTTCCTTCTCCCAGCATTCAGTCCAGTTTTCCCCACCTACCTAAGTTCTGCCTTATCAACAGGCCAAGGCAGTTTCCTTGTTCATAAATCAATAAAAGTAACATATAGACAGAAGGACCTCCCACACCAAACAGTAATAAAAATACATTTTTCATTGCTTTTCCAAATATATGTAGACAGCAAGGTCTAGTCCTGAGACAGAAAAGTAAAGTGAAACAAATCTCCATCATGTCTGCTGCATATCTTTCAGAACCTTTTTCTCCTCTTGAAGATAACTCTTTCTCCTGTCTCATTTAACACATGGTTCTTAGGATACTTACCCAAGAGAGTGACATACATAGTCTCATGGTCTCCTAGGGTTTCAGAGTCCAAGATCACAATTCTCTCA
The DNA here is from genome assembly GCF_014885135.2 of Alexandromys fortis. Lineage (NCBI taxonomy): Eukaryota > Metazoa > Chordata > Mammalia > Rodentia > Cricetidae > Alexandromys > Alexandromys fortis. The sequence goes on from NW_026067944.1 coordinate 28,397,483, forward strand.
CTTTTAAATTTCTCCTTTGCTTAAATAGCAACAATTCCTGCATCAACTTACCAAAATTTCCCCTGATGATCATGGTAAACTCTGTGCCCACTGGAGTATGAACCTCTCAAAAATGCTCTAACAATGTTTGTTAATTGAGTTTGAAATGTCAGAATCTTAGATTTGTACATCTTATTATGTTTTCAATAGACAAACAGCTCCTCTCAGCTTTATCACGAGAAGGAGGTTTGCTGCACACTGTTTTCTGATGGGCAAGCAGATAACAGCATGAACAGATTTCAAACACTCCCGTGTCGGGGTCCACTCAGTGACTGTCAGTCACTGCCATTAATTCACACCTGCTACTGGATGTCATCATGGTTTTTTCAGCTCAGCCACCTATGTATGTCTATCCAGATGGAATTTTTACTTTTTAAAGATGATTTACATGCAATATTATACAAGATTGTTCAAAATACTAATGTCTAGGCAATTCTTTCCCTCGGAAATCTGTTTTATTCTCTAACTATTTTAAAGCATTGAAATTAGCAAACACTTTTTGAAAAGGTCAAGATTATAAAGATTTCAGGTTATGTTGGCCAAAAGACAAAATCAAGGTATTGTGTAGGTATACAGATAAAAGAGTGGAAACTTCCTCATACATTTTATCCATGAAACTAAAAACATGTTTATGGACACTGAAATGTGAACTTTCTCATTCTTAATTAATTTTAAGATGCAAACAGTTCTTATAAAAACAGACTGGAAGAGAAGCTGTTGGTGAAGTGGGTGGGAATGGTAGATACGGTTGTAGATTTTCAAAGTTTCTAATAGAAAATAAACCAACAAAACAAATAAACAAGCAAAACAAAACAAACAATCTGGGCAGTGGAGATGTACAACTTTAATCCTAGCAATTGTGAGACAGAGGCAGGGTGGATTTCTGTGAGTTCCAGACCAGCCTGAACTAAAAGAGCTAGTTTCCAGTACAGGCTCCAAAGTTACCAAGAAACCCTGTCAAAAAGAAAAAAAAGAAAGAAAGAAAGAAAGAAAGAGAGAGAGAGAGAGAGAGAGAGAGAGAGAGAGAGAGAGAGAGAGAAAGGAGGGAGGGAGGGAGGGAGGGAGGGAGGGAGGGAGGGAGGGAAGGAAGGAGAAAAGAAAATAGACGAGGCTTATAAATTCTCATTCCTACCTTCAAAGGAAATAAAATTTACCCTCAAATGTCTCTGAATCAGGTTCCCGTGGTATACCAGCTTCATTACATAATAAAAACAGTCTACTTTACAGAGGCAAGACCTTGTCAAGCAGTTACAGGTCACAAAGATAAATTAAACCAGCAGATGCAAAATACACAGGGAAGGGAAGAGATATTCACATTGATTAAAACAAAGGAGAGATGGCAGAGCTGCTGGCTTCGAGAGGAGCCTTAAGCATAGTCAACAGCTTGTTTTTTCCTGTGTGTGTGGCTTTTTAAAATCTATCTCTGCTGTCTTCTCCCTGTGTGCAGATGTCGTCCTTAGCCACCACAGAAAGCTCTTTTACACCTGGTGGGAAATCTGGCTCCAGACAGCGTGAGGCTCACACTCTGTGGGTTAGCTCATCTCCAGAAAGGCCATTCTCTATTTTCACTAGAGGATACACAGTCCCAGGGTGGGCGACATAACAGATGCTGTCAGCCCTTCACCTACATGCCCTCAGGCCCAGGTCCATCTTCTAGGCTTGACTCTCACTGTGAGCTGTCACTCATCACAATGAGCTACTACATCTCTTTGTTGGAGGCCTTGCCCTCAGGCAACTGGGACCACTTGGATACTCTTATAGGTGTCTGAAAGTGCCTGGAAATCTGTCCCTGGCAGGTGTCCTTTAAGCAATGACAGACAGGTGTGGAAATAGACTCTTAGCTGCCTTTCTTAAAAGTGGATTGTAGCCTGAATGGCCTTCAGAGCCCTCCTAGGGAATGAGCCCACAGTATCTGCTCAGCAAAGTGCGAGCATAGCTGGAGGAAACTGCCAGCTTTAGGGAGGACTACTCAAGGGAGGTTGGCCATAGGTTGGCATTTAAGGATGCAGACATTAGTAGATTGTCTAGCATTCTCTGATAAAAGTCACTGTACCTAATCCTTTGGCACAAATCATATGGTTGATGCTGAATACCTGCTTTTCTTAGGGCACTTGGAATTTGGGTGGGTGCTGGGCAGAGACCGCCAATGTGACTGACTCCTACTGAGCTTTCTTGTTTGGCAACATTCATAATTTGTCATAGTTTCTGTAATGTAGGAATTAAACATATCCTGTGTGATTCCTCTGGGAGGTGGCCTTAAAAGCATATAGCTCTCTTTCTTTTAGCTCCTCCCACTCGCTCTTTCTTTTTTCTGATGTCACTTGGTATTCAGTTGCTGTAATGAAGTATAGCCATGGTACAAGTTTATGGTAAGCTCTCCCAGCAAGCTTTAGAACTCGCAGTGGGTGGAGGACCCCTTCCCAGGACACACCCGCCCACTGTGCCCTGGCTTGCCTCTTCTCTGTCAGTTGTCTTTCTTCCTCCTCAGCTTTCATCTACATTGTTTTTCTTGGGCACATTTCCTAATAAATCACTTGAGCATCACTCTCCATACCACGACTCCTTGGCAGGACTGAATTGAAGAATCTGGTTGTCCTAATCCATAGCTAAGCGCTGTGACCTTGGTAACCTGTTCATGCCTGAAGCCAGAAGAAAAAGAGCAGGTCACCAGGAGTCAAGGAGAGGGGGCAAGTGCTAGATACACTTAGATAATAGCTAATCCACATACAACATGGTTTTTCCCTGAATATGCAAAGTTTTACAAGCTGAAATATTTTTATTTTTTCTCAGGGAATAGCCTTACCTAAATATGCCTTTTGTATCCATTATTGGTCTTTTTTTTTTTTTTTCAAAATAAAGTGAGGTGTTATATCACCCAGCATCAGTAATGAAATTAGAAAGGAATCAATGCCTTATTGGTTTGAATATACTCATCATTTTGCAAGCTTGTGAGTGAGTCTCCGCCCTCATCTAGTTTTTCAGCATCTAACTTAAGCTAGCATGCTGGAGAAATGAAAATTTGCTTTGCATCATAAAATTTTCAATGGAATGCCAAACTTAAATGTGTAATATCTAAAGATATATTGTAATGAATTTATCTAGGTAAAATTTCATCTTGAGTTTACTGATCTTGAGAAATAAAATACCAGCTTATGAGGACATTGACTGGAAGTGTTTTTAGATGGGTCTCTTGTTTTCTTCCAACAGTCATAGGATATCTTTGACCTTCTCTCCCTTAATTAGGATTTCTTTATCCTTTTATGACAAAAATATGGTCAAAAAAAGAACTTCATGCATCCTGAAATTATTTCAAGTGACTCATATGTGTTCAAAATAAAATGAAAGTTATTTCCACTCTCACCTACCTGTGGTAAATATTAGTAAGGCTTTTAAACAACCATTTTCATAACTGTTTGCTTACTACCATAACCTGGCTCCTAACTTTTTACACTTAAAAAATATGTCACAAATGTCTTCCCAGGTCCTAAGCATTAGAAAACGTCATCATTGCAGTGACTGCATGCCATTCATTGGCACCATCCCCATTAGGTATCCTTTGCTATTTATTACCTCTTAGACATTTCTTTATTAATAGTGACACTTGGGTTGTTTCTAATTTTTCACAACCCAAATCACTACTCAAGGAAGCATCATGCTACACATTCCTCCATGACATTTTGAGAGGTTTTGTAGAATAATTGCTTACAAGTTGATTGGCTGAAATAAAGCATAAGCACATTTAAATTCTTAGAAATAATTTCAAAGTTATATTAAAATAAGCTATATACAAGAGTACCAGTTTTACTGTGTGCTGACCAACATTTCAGGTCTTAACACAAGAAAAATGCAGATATGAGAAATAGTTACTTGAAGCCCCTCTGCAGCCATTTGTCTACCTTAATGTATTAACATTTCCTATAAATTCTTAACTTAAAATTAAATATTTTAAAGTTTTACTCATAAGATTGCTTCATAAAAGCTATCTATTAACTGCATACCAGTCATAGATAAACTTTTTTCTGATTTTTATTTCTTTTTGCTTTTAAAGCATATTTAAAATTTGTTCCAAACTTTAAAACATTCAGTAATCTAATTTATTCATTTCTGTGACTTCAGCGTTTGTTATCTTGTTAGAGATGTTTCTTCAAAGTGTATCACTAATATGCTTTCCTGTTTATAAAAATAAAATTGGTGCAGGGCTTGCATCTTTCTCTGTATCACTTTGCTTCTTCTTTGATGCCTCCTCTTTACAACATGTGTCCCTTATCGTCCAATTCCACTTAATCATCACTTAGCCTAGCTAAGTACATTTCTTCCCTTTCATCTTTTTTTCCAAGTTAGTCTTCCATTCTCATAAATTCCTTATCTGAATTTCGCTCAATTTGCCTAATTGGGTCCTCTCTGCACCTAAGGCTTCAGAGAAAGCATGCTTTTCAAGTCCAGATTCATTAGTCACATGCAGAAGGTGAGTCCTGTCCTTTTCACATAATGCCCTGCTTTCCAACTCAATTAATGGGGACTATGTTTCTCGCCCCATCACACAAAAATTCCAATTTGTGCTCATGTCTCTTATACATCTCTTTCAGTGAACCAAATATGCCAAAATCTTGAAGCACTGTCTGCTGCCACTTTCCTCCTCATCTCAGTAGATTTCCCCTCTTACATTCTCGTATTAATGATTTTCTAGTAACCCATTTTAGTATGTTAGGTTCCTGGGGCTGTCCTAGTGGATCATCATGGACTGGATGGCTTAAAATACAGAAATTTGTTGTCTTAACCATTAGAAGTTTAGGAGGTGAAAATCAAGGTTGCCGTAGACTGGGAGTACACTACTCTAACCTCTGCTTTTCATCCTCACATGGTGGTCTCCTTGCATAGATCTACATTTGTTTTCTTTACAGGAGAGCAATTAAATGATTACGGACCAATCCTACTCCAACACAGCATCATTTAAATAACTTCACTTTCAATGCCCCTGTTCCCAAATAAGGTGACATTCCAAGATACTGAAGGTCATGCCATCAACACATGAATCTGGAAGAGGGTGGGAACACAACTCAAACTCTAGTACCCAGATAAAGTCATATGAGCATGTTGTAGAGCATCCAAATGTACAAATTATCAAATCATCTGAAGTCTTATACAATATCCTAATACAGTACCCAGCTTTTAATTCAGTGCTCTGGATTCTTTTCACTATCCCCTCAACTAGTAAAAACCACTATTTGTTTTATCTTAAACCTGGAAATACATTGATCTTACTAAATTACAGCCACTAAATTTTAAGTGACTTTTCATTTCCTATGAATGAAATTCAAGTAACTTACCCTGGCATTTCCAAGTTTTTTCCTCCCTTTAGAAACCGAAGTCTGAAAAAAGGTTTAGAATCATGTAGTATGTTTTTAAAAGACTTCTTAACTGGATTGTGGGAATACTGAAAGAAGAACACGGACATGCCAGATCAAGAAAGTGCGGCTGAGGGATCTGTGGCAGGTGAAACTGAGGGCTGCTCCAATCCTCCTGGAGACTCTATGCAGAACAGGTTTCAGAAATACCCACCGGATGAGTCAAATCGATGCAACTTATGCTTAAAGTCTCAGTCTCTTACTCTCCTGGTCAAAGGGTGTGTTAGAACATTTAAGTGGGTTTTTCGTGAAATGACATAAGTATAGCAGCGCAAGATCAGAGAGTAAAATCAGCTGACCTGAAGCTCTGTCGGCCCATGGCTGTGTATGGGTGTTGTGGCGGTGACCAGATGAGTCAACATAATTCATGGAGGTTAGAGATAAAGCTACTGAAGGAGAGGCTCTTTCCAGTGTGCTACCTTCTCTGGCAAATTTCAGAGGTTTTCTTGGTTATTCTCAAGACTGATCATACAGAATATACATTATTGATATTTGTGGGGCCCTTATGAAACATAAGGAGTACAGCTGAGTGGGGGTGGCACACGCCTTTAATCCCAGCGCTCGGGGAGGCAGAGGTAGGCAGATTTCTGTGAGTTCAAGGCCAGCCTGGTCTACAGAGTGAGTTCCAGGGCTACACCGAGAAATACTGTCTCGAAAAAACCAAAACCAAAACCATAAGGAGTCCAAAACAAGGATGGCATTCAGAAAACAGAGGAGAAAAGATAATGTGCCCTCTTTGGAGAACTGTTTGGAAGAGCCTCAGACAAATTAAGACAGCATTGCTTTTCAAATTTAGCCTAGCTTAAAAACTATGCTAATGTAGGTGAAAAGAAAAAGGCTTATAAAACTTTTATGTATTCAAGATGCATGATGACTGTGTATTGGTGTGTGTGCATGTACGTGTGTGGCATATGTGCCTATGTGTGGAGGGCAAGGGTCAATGTAGGGTATCTTCCTCTGTCACCCACTCAATAGAGACCTCACTGATTGCCTAACTAGCTGCCTATAAAACCTCAGGGACAGTTCCCTCTTTTCCCCCACCCAGCACTGGTGTTACAGGTCATCACGGCCAGGCCCAGCTTTTTACCTGGATGCTGGTGATGTAACTGGGTCTTCACGCTTAGCTAACAAACACTTTACCAAGTAAAACAACTCCTCAGCTGTAGCTAAAATAATTTAAGTAATATTTATATTTAGCAGTAGATAACAGGTGGTAAAGTAAATGAAACAGAGGAATCAAAATATTAGTGTATCAAAGAAGATAAGAGAAAGGATTTCAAAGAGTCAGGTGCTGGAGAGCTGTGAAGAAGTTCAAGGGGCTGAGTGTAAGCTGCTGTGATTACAGATCTCTCAAGCTGAGAAACCAAGAAGGGCTGCTGAAAAGATGTCCTAATGATTTGCTGAAGCCTTGAGTGCATCCCAAGAATGCAGTAGTCTGTGTGACCTGAAACTCCATGTGCCTGCTCAAGAAGAGCATATTTCAATTGGGAATTTGGAACACAATGATATAAGATACCGACATTATAAATTTTTATATACTTAACATTTTAGAAGATTGACAATGATGGAGCTAAGTACATTTTCATTTCTTTCTACTGTTGAGAGGTATATTGTAGCATGAATACTGCAGCTTGTTTATCATTCACTACCTGGACTGTTTACATTTGGACTGTTGTGAACAAAAGCTCCAATAATCAGTAGGATTAAGGGTTTATGTAAACATTTTTATTTCTCTGGGATGGATACCCAGGGGCGCAGTTTCTGGGTCACATGGTAATTACACAGTATTTTTAAGAAACTTCAGAACTGAATGACTGTATTGTTTTGTATTTCTATAGGTAAATTTGTTAGTAATCTATGATTTCTAAATCCTTGTACTCATTTAGTCTCATTACACACACACACACACATATTCTGATGTATCTACTTTCTATAGGTATATAGTGATGTCTCATGGTTTAAACTTTCATTTTCATAGTAGCTAATCATAATGCAAATTCTTTGGTCCTATTATTCACTCTCTGTAACTTTCTTTGGTGAAGTGCCTACTGTGTCTTTTGCCTGGCACCCAACTTAGTTATAACTTTTAAACTAGAAAATGTTGAGTACCATTATTAACTCTTCAGTCACTTTCTGAAATATTTGGCAGTAGTACTGACTCTCACACTTTTAAAAGTCATCTATTTTTCTTATTCAAAACATGCACAGCAGGAATTCATAAGTAATAGAGCATGTATTCTGCTTATTCAGTGTCTTTTTATCAATGATGTCTTACTTTACTTTGGATGGGGGTGGGTTTGCCTCCCTCCTTGTTTAATGTTACAAGCTGTTCTGACAAATCAATCCAATTCCTTTAGAATACTTCTTCAAACTGGTCTTGTTTGTGAGATTAAAGTTTCTTTCAAATCTTGAGAAAGATTTCTGTAAAACAAGAGAAACAGTAAGAGTAGACTACATAAAATAAATCTTATTGATTTCTGCAGCAAAAGACAGTATTGAGGTGGGGCAACTTTGTCCTTTGGTGGGGTAAATATTTGTTATCTTCATCAGGATTAGAAACCATCTAGTTACCTGTCTACTCTTATACTCGATGGACACATTGTAACCTCTTCTATTTGATTTCTGCTTGAGGAAGGAAAGAACAGAAAATCTCGGACAGGGAACTGGAATTCACATCGGGTTAAATTTTAGAAGACTATGATAAAAGAATGACTTAAATAAATACCTGAGTATCATATAATAGCCCAATATCAGGTGACTTCCATTTGCGATTATCTGAATGCTGACATCTACCAATACTTCCAGGCATGTAGGGCCATCTTTCATTCTTCAGCATATAGAAGAGTGTCTGACACATGATGGGCTATTAAATAGGAAACAAACCAAACGGTAAATGGACCATAATTGTTTAATAATGTCTAGGAAGTATTTCAATAGTATGGAGCTAAGGCCAATAATATTGAAGCCACTGGGATAAACTGGTATATAGTACCTGAGAAATTGAAAGGAAATTTTAAAAGAATAAAAGTATAAAGTCTTTCCTGACTACTATGGTCTTAAATTTTAATTAATAGTGTGACTTTCTGGGGTGCATTATATACTCACTTCCTTGTGTATATTATTTTTATTTATATGATCTGCCAAGTCAGCACCTTTGTTTTGCCCACTGCCATACTCCAACATGTTCCAGCATCTGGAACAGCACTGATAATTAATAAGCACATAGCAAACAGTTGTCGCTAAAGAGTAAGAGTTCAGAGAAGCATGCACATAATGCTAGAGAACTTTATTAGAGTCGTATTTTTAAAATTAAAACAACGGTTGGAAGGGAAAACTAACTGATGGGCGGATGGGTTATTTTTACTTCTTAATCTTTGTGCTTATACAGTGTTTGAACTTGTAAAAAGTAGACATAGTTGAATATTACTTTAAAACTTATGCTTCAGTCAACACTTGCTAACACCAGACTCCTTATGGATATATTAGAAGGATACCTGAAAAGAGCTGAGATGCTGTTCTTTCATCTTACAGCAAAGAAAAGACTGAAGACTGAAAATGGATATTTAAACAACTTATCCCCCCCCCAAAAAAAAAGAATGTTTCAGGTCAAACTTGATCACAGAAAAATTCCCAATATATTTTGTCTGGCTTACAATTTAAAAAAAAACATGGCCTACAGAATCAACTAACTAGAGCTCATAGGGGCTCACAGAGACTGAATTAATAATCAGGGAGCCTGTATATGTCTGACCTAGGTCCTCTGTATATATGTTATGGTTGTATATTTTGTTGTTCTTGTGGCATTCCTAGCAGTAGCTGTGTCTCTGATTCCTTTGCCTATTTGGAGGCCATTTTCCTCATTCTGTGTTGCCTTGTTCAGCCTGGATATAAGGATTTGTGCCTAATCTTATTATCATGTTTGCCAGATATCCCTGTGAAGACTGTTCTTTTCTGCAGGAAAATAGAAGAGTGGTCTAGGGGAGAGGGAGATAGGAAAGAGGGACTGGGAAGAGAGGGGAAAGGTGAAACTGTGGTCAGGCTGTAATATATGAGAGAATAATAATAATAATAATAAAATCCAAACCACACAAGCTAGGGGTGGGGTATGTTGGAGTTAGGCCGTTAGTTTTTCCTGGTTGCCCTGCAACTCAGACTTGAAATAATCACACCAAAACTATATTATTTAAATCACTGTTTGGCCCATTAGCTCTAGCTTCTTATTGGCTAACTCTTACATCTTAATTTAACCTGTCTCCATTAAAATCTGTGTATCACCACAAGGTCATGGCTTACCAGCAAAGTTTCTCTGTCTCTGGAGGAGGCTACATGGCTTCTTTCTGACTCTACCTTCTTTCTCCCAGCATTCAGCTTAGTTTTCCTCAACTACCTAAATTCTGCCCTATCAACAGGCCAAGGAAGTTTCTTCATCAACCAATGGTATTCACAGCATACAAAGGGGAATCCCACATCGGAGCTATCACATGCCTTAATCCTAGCACTTGGGAGGTAGAAGCACAGTCATCTCTGAGTTTAAGACAAGTCTGGTCTATAGGGCAAATTTCAGGACAGCCAGAGCTATATAGGGAAACCTTATCTGAACAAAAACAAAAACCGACAAACAAGCAGAAAGACATACAAACCATAAAAGGGTAAGTTAACCCACAGTATGCAGAGAGAAAGCATCCCAAGGAGACTCAAATACCCAGAACTGGAGCTATCAGACAGACAACTTAGAATATGTGTGAGTACTTAGTGTAGTGAGGGTTAATGAAAAAGTAGACACCATGCAAGAACAGGCTGCTAATACCCCAAAAAAGATGCAAATTCTGAAAATAGTGAAAAACAAACCAACAAGCCACTGATAAAGAAATGGAGAAAGAGTTCGGTGCGATTGTTAGTAGACTGGACAACTGAGGACAAAGGAAATGAATTGAAAGATGTGCTGATAAAAAGTTATAGACTAAAATACAAACTAAAATCATTTTATAGAAACGTTAATAGCTGCCAAAGGTGTAAGCGTGTTTAACTAGAATACCAAAAATGAAAATTTATGTGAACTAATGACTTAGTATTTTAAAAATGCTGATTGACAACCAACTCTTGATCTAGGAAGCTCAAAGCTAACCACAAAATATACATATTGAAA